>NW_022103918.1:6677243-6708527 GCF_000313985.2 Echinops telfairi | reverse complement strand
CCCTTTGCCTCCCAGCTCTTTCCTCTATTTCCCTTGATTCTCCTCCTGTCCCACTTGTTTTAGATTTTATGTGAGTTGAAACATTTGGTTATTCTAGTAAGCCAATGAGATTTGAGATTTTATATATTATAGCAGCTGAAGAAGAATCCAGTCACTGTTAAATTGAGTCGGACTCATGAGAACCCCCTAGGTGTCAGAGTAGCACTGGGCTCCATTGGGATTTCAATGGCTGATTGAGTGGAAGCAGGGGTCATCAGAGCTTTCCAAGGGTCCTCTGAGTGTACTAAAAAAATCCAACCTAGCAGCTGAGCACACTAAGAATTTGCACCACTCAAGGACTCTTGTCATAACAGAAGGTCTAACCTTACCTAATACAAAAAGAAATACACCTATCCCTTTATGGGTCTCTATTTTACTCAAAAAGAGTCCTGATGGTGCAGCAGATTAAGTGCTGTGCTGCTACCTGAAAGGTTGTTTGAACCCACCAGTTGGTGCACAGACATAAGATTAAACAAGCTGCTTCTATCAAGATTTATAGCATTGAAAACCCTTTGGAGTAGCTTTAGTTTGCCCTACAGGACTGTTGTAGCTTAGGGAAACAAAATTTACCTCTAAATGCTATCCACTTGTCTGTCAGTCTTTTGGACTGTGGTAGCTTGAGTGTTGCCGTGATGATGGAAGCTCTATCACTGGTAGTTCAAATACCAGCAGGGTCACCCAAAGTGAACAGGTTTCAGCAGAGATTTCAGACTAAGACCAGACTATGATCAAGGAATAGGCTACCACTTCTGAGGAATTCACTACTGATTACCTTATGAATAGCAGCTGACTATTGTCAGATACAGGGCCAGACAATGAGCCCCGCGGTCAGAAGGCACTCAAAGAGAGGAAAAGCAGCCTTCGCCATGTAGCGTCAACCGTAATGACATGGAAGGAGTAAAGCCTTTGGTACCTTCAGTGACTGATGGAGCGTGACTCAAAATGAGAAGCATGAGCTGTGAACATATGGTAATAGTTTGGACCTGGAACGTATGAAGTATGAATCTAGGAAGGTTAGAATTCACCAGAAATGAAGTGGTGAGTTGAAACGGACTGGTATTGGCCATATCGTTCATTAGACTAGGAATGACAAATTCAATAAGTAATGCTAGTGATGAAGAAATTGAAGAATTTACCAACATCCTCCATTGGAAATTTATCACACACGAAATAAAGATGCATTGATAATTATTGGGACTTGGAATGCAAAAATCAGAAACAGAAGAAGGAAGAGTAATTGGGGAATATGGCCTTGGTCATAGAAATTAAAATGGAAATCATATGATAGAATTTTGCAATACTAAAGACTTCTTCATTATAAATACCTTTTTCCAATAACACAAAAGGCCACTATGCCTGTAGACTTCTACAAATAGAATACACAAAAATTAAATTGATGGCATCTGTGGGAAGAGATAAAGAAGAAACTCAATATCAGCAGCGAAAACTGGGGCAGGGACCAACTGTGGAATGTACCATCAATTGCTCATGTGTAAGTTCACATTGCAACTAAAATAAAATTTTAAACAAGTCAATGAGAGCCAAAATATGACCCATTTGAACTTCTAACATCTAGAGAACAGATCTTTCACATTGACCACTAATGACAAAAGACCTGATGTGGTGTGGGGGACATCAAGAACATAATACATGAAGAAAGCAAAAGGTCATTAAAAAGACAGAAATAGAAGAAAAGATTAAAGTGTATTTCAAGAGAAACTCCAAAACTTGCTCTTAATCATAGAATAGCAAAGGCAACGCTAAGAAAAGATGAAGTAAAAGAACTGAACAGAAATTGCAAAGGGAAGCTCCAGAAGATAAAGCAAAGTTTTATAATGAAATGTACAAAGTTAGAAAGAATACACTCAGAATATCTTAAACTGAAAGAACTAATTTAAAAAATAAAAGTAAGCTTGAGTTGCAATACTGACAGATTCTATAGGCAAGCTATTGATGGTGCAGGGAGCATCAAAAGAAGAAACACTGAACCAAAAAGAAATAGTCATTATGCAACCATTGCAGGATGTAACATATAATTAAGAACTAATGGTATTGAAGGAAGAAGTCCAAGCTGCAGTGAAGATGTAGACCAAAAAAAAAAAAATGTTTTCAAAGCTCCTGGAATTGAGAGATCGCTGAATGAAAGGTTTCAACAAGCTGGTGAAACACTGGAAGCACTCAGTCTACTATACCAAGAAATTTGGAAGATAGCTACCTACCCAACTGACTGGAAGAGGTCAGTATTTGTACTCATGTCAAAGAAATGCTACACCAAATAATTCACAACTTACCAATCAATCTCATTACTATCACATGCAAGTGAAATGTTGCTGAAGATCATCCAATAATGGTTGCAGAAGTACATTGACAGGGAGCTGCCCAAATTCAGGCTGGATTCAGAAAAGGACGTGGAGCAATGGGTATCACTGCTGATGTCAAATAGATCTTGGCTAAAAGTAAAGACTGCTGGAAAGATGCTTGCCTGTGTTTCATTTCAAAGACATTTGACTGTGTGAATCATAACAAACTATGGACAGCCTTGAGAAAAGTAGGAATTCCAGGACACTTCAGGTGCTTATTTGGAAACTGTACATGGTTCAAGAAATAGTTGTGTGGTTGGAACAAGGAAATACTGCATAGTTTAAAATTTGGAAAGGTGTGTTTCAGGGTTGTATCATATTATTCAATTGGTGTTCTGAGTAAATAATCAGAAAAGTGGCATCAGGATTGGTGGAAGGCTCATTAACAACTTGCTATATTCATTAACAACCTTTGATATGCAAATGTTACTTTGAGGACTAAGGTACACCTGACTGAATTTTCAATGGCCTCATATGCATATGAAAGTTGGACATTGCATAAGGAGAATGAAGAAGAATTCATGCAGTGAACTATGGAGCTGTGTTTATCTGGAAGAAATACAGCCAGAATGCTCCTTGGAAGCAAGGATGGCAGGATCTGGTCTCATCTTGGAAAAGCCTGGAAGGGCAGTGAAAAGGAGGAAAGCCCTGGACAAGATGGATTGACACAGAGGCTGCATCAATGGGCTCAAACATAACAATTGTATGGATGGTGCAGGACAGGGTAGTGTTTCACAATGTTGTACATCAGATTATTACGAATAAGAACTGGCTCAACCGCACCTAAGAAGAACTTAGGGTTGTTATGAGTTGACGTCGACTCAATGGCAGTGGGCTTGGGGCTAATTTATTTATCCCTACCTTTTCGTGCCCTTTCTCAGATTAAATGAATTCAACTTCTTCATCAACAACTCTTTCAGGGTTGCTGCTGATTAGCAGCACTTACTTCTATCAGCCAGCACTCAATTACCCCCAATGCCTGGTGAGAACACTTAGTTTTTAATAAATTCAATTTTGATGGAAATCTATGAAGGCTTCTGGCTTTAACTTTGGTCATTTCTTTGACTCTTCAGACTATCACCTGAAACGAGAGGGGTCCAATTATCCTTGGGAACATGCATGGCCATGAAAAAATTTCAAGTTAAAACTGGACCGTCTATTGCCATTGAGTCAGTTCTGATGCATAGTAACCACATAGGATGAAACAGAAAGGCCCTTCTAGGGCTTCCAAGCTGTCATCCTTATGGAAGCAGGCTGCCTTTTCTTCCTCCCCCAGAGCAGCTGCTGGGTACAAGCTGCTGGCCATTCGGTTACCTGCCAAGCATGTAAGCATTGTGTTACTCTGATGCTGTGTCATGGGAAATCACAACTAATATTAAAAACAGACCTTACTGAAAAGCCAAAGCTTGGGTCCTCTGTAATTTTGGGCACTTCTCTTCCTTTAAGGTCCAAATATATTCTCTCAGGATGTTCTTCTCATATGTCCACTTTGTCATAAAGTCCTGTCTCACCATCTCTTCTATATTCTCAAGTATGTCTCATCTCAGTTACTCCTACAATAGTTATTCTACTAATCACAATAAGCAGAGATTATAGAATAGGGTAACACACCTGAAGTTGGCAGTGTGGAAGCTAGAGCACCTCAGGTCTCATCGCCCACAATGGTGACTTTTGTCTTTACCCTTTGAGAACAAGGAAGCTAGTGAAGCATATCAAATATACTTTGCTTTTTAAAAAATCACATCGTCTGCAGGGTAGAGAGCAAATAAGAGGGTCCATTAGAAAGTGATGCCAGTGACTCAGTGAAGATGGGAGACAGCCTAAATCAAGGATGGTGGCAGAAGGGATGGATGCACATCAACCCAATTGTGATACAGGCAGCACCTGAGAGATGCAAGAAATGTTAACAGAGCCATCCAAGTGCTACTGGGGCTGAGAACCCTCATGCAGGCTGCTTCCTGAATTGTATTTTATAATCCTGGTGATTTTATTTGTTTGTTTGATTTGGTCTTAAGTGTTCCTTAAGCAATTATCCCCAAGGGTACAAAAGCACATTTGATGGTATCTTGCTGTCATGCTCAATCAGGTGTCGGACTCAGTTCCTGAAAAGAATCACACATTCTCCTCAATTCTGCAGTCAATGCAAAACCTCACTAAGCACAACTTAAGCCTGAGGTGCTCCATCTGCTGACACCTGTTCTCCTCATAAATTCTCCTCTAAATCCAATCCATTAGCACTTACTCCTTTGCCCTCATCTGTGCCACAGAGCCCTGGGCCTTTCATCTTTCAAGTAAGTCTTCCTTGGCATTCCAGTGGGGATAGTAGAGTTTTCATTGTTTTATCCTCCCACGTGTCTGTAAGTTCCCAAGATAATTCTCCTCCACTTCATACTCTCACCCTGACAATTATAAGGATGGAAGGAATTCAGTGATTTCCTATTTCTTAGAAGGACAAAAATTTCATTTGTGCCCATCGTGTTTAAGTCACACTTCTTTTCTCCAGGCTTGGCTTTAAGGTAGTTTATCTCGTTATGCTGAGGGTGCAGACTCCATCCCTCTCACGTTTTCTTTGAAATACCCACTACATAACAGATGTTAACTGAATGAAAGAGGCTCACATTTTTCTCCTTGGAATTGTGCCTTAGATCAATCAATTTGCCATATTTAGCGTTAAAGCTTTGTTCATATGCTAATAAATCATTAGAATTCATGTAGATTCTAACATTTTGAAGGGTTTTTTTTTCTTTTTCTAGGTTTTATAATTTCTACCCAATTCTGTAATGATAATGTTGTAAGTGAGCGCAATCACCAGCAGGAATCTGGGTTGTGTACAAAACTAAAAAAAGAAATATCGAGTTGAAAATCTCTTATCATTTGTTATATATTATTTGGCCTTGGGTAATTCATAACACTTATTCTTTTCTCAAATGGAATACTGATTAGCCTAAGAATATTGTCATGTGCTGTTAAACTTAATAATAAAATATGTTCCCCAAATGCCTAAAGAAACTAAAAGTTTCTTTTAGTTTAGTTAAAAGTTTAGTACCTGAGAGGCTATAGTAGTCCAAGTCCCATGAGCCACAAGGCTCCTACAATGCAGTGAGTGCTTAAATATGCTCCTTCTAGCTATAGTCTTGTAAGTCAACGAAATGATTAGTTTAGACTTTGCAAATAAAGAGCTTGTGACACACCAATGGGATTGGATATTTTTAACAATGCAAATGAGGTTCGTGGAAACTTTGTGAGGTGAAACGAAGCAAAAAAGGTACATGAAGCCCTGGTAAGGGATTGGTCAGTTTTATCATTCCCTATGCTTAATGGGAGCCAATCCCCCAAATTAGAGGGGGAGCTTTCGACCATGAAAAAGAAGAACCAGGAGCGGAGGTCCCTAAGCTGAAAACCTTCTAGACCCAGGAGCAGAGCCAATCAGAAGTGTCAGCCAGCACCAGAGATGCCAGTGGCAGAGAAAGGGTGACCGTTGAACTACAGGACCAGTACAGGGTAGCATGGTTGGCTTTCTCACTCACAAATGAAGATGGTGGCAATGGGCTTTCCCGCCTACAGGTGGAGAACTGAACAGCTTCCGGCAGGAGGCTTGCTGGCAAGGCAGGGGCGAGGGGTGCCTCTAGGTAGGGCTGAAAAGCTGTAGCACTTGCCCATGCTGGACAGAGGCCAGGCCCAAGCAGAGACAGGGGCTGAGCAGAGCAGGCTACAAGAAGCTTGCTGGCAGGCATCGAAACAAAAAGCTGTACTGATTAAAGAACCATATTCTGAGTTACTCCTATGATCTCCAAGTTGAACTTGATCTTGAACTGTAACGTGTTAGTTACTTTATGAAAAATTCTCATAATTGTGAATATTGTATATGACTTTTGTTGGGCACAGTGAATTATCAAACTCAGCTTTGAGATGGATGGCTGTTGTCAGCATTGAACTGATGCTGATTTTCATGGTCCTTCCCTCACTTCCCAACCTCGGCCCCCAAAAAGTTAGATAAGGAGGTCTGGCATCCACATGTCACTTTTATAGATCCCCTTTACATATTGTTCTTAAAAGACCTGGAAATCCAGGTCCTGCTTGAAACACTTCAGATGTCAAAGGACTTGACTGTGATGTGGAGGACTTGGCTGGTTATTATTTTGGGAAAGTTTCTTGTTATTAAATAATAGGGATTTTCCTGTCACTTACAGATCTAGGTTCTCTAGAACATAAAAAAAGTCTTGCTTGAACTTTAAAATAATAGCCTTCAACTATTTGACTTGGATCGCCATTAAGTCTTTTTTCCAGACTGAGCACGTGCCAAGTCCCAGAAGTCAGGTTTGACCCCATTGTCTCCACTTGCTCAGGCTCTTGCCTCACATTTAACCCCTTCAGTACCCCTGGTTGCCACTTCGTTTGACCCTGATACCCTCCAGATTGTAAATGCCTCAGGACATTCACCTGTGAACATACACCGGAAACTGGGATCCAAACTCATCAAGACCAAAGGCCTCTCACCACATCTGATCTGAGTGCAGCCCTTAGTGTCAGCGTTTTTAGTACTACACTCACCTTCTTGACTTCTCATAGACTAGTGAGTGGGTCACAAAAACCCCAAAGCAGCTTTGAGATTTTTGCTATAAAGTTAAAATTTCTCTACCACATGCCTGCTAATTTAGAACTAATTGCTGAACTGTATATATGTTTTTGGTACATTAAAAAGGATTGATTCCTATCTAGTTTTATTTAAGTTTGTCTTCCATTTGAAACTCTAGCTATTCTTCCCAGCGCTCAACTATCTTATGCTTTATCCAAGCCAAATACCAAAGTACAAACTAAGATAAAGGAGAAAATCCTGTGATAAAATTTAATCACCGAAGTGTGTTAAATCGATTTTTAAGTCATGTAATTGTGTAATTAAAAAATTAAAATTTCAAATATACTTCCTGATGTGAATTTTGATTTGAATGTTCCCCTTGCACCTAAAAGGATAAAAGCATAATAGGATTAGTGGCAGTCACAATTTCCAACCTGAATAAGTTAATTAAAATAAAATAGTATTGATTTTAAAAAGTCAAAGGTCAGCAGGCTTGCTGACATCCTTGAGAAAAAGCACATTTATTCTCTGTAAAGAAATCTCAGAGGAACCACCCTGCAACTCTCCATGTAAGAGGCACTTAGACGTCCACTAATGAAAATTGTTAACTCGTGTGGTTATGAATCCAATAATAACTTTAATAAGACTTGTCATTTTGGATGTGTATCAAGACTTGTCATTCCATTAAGTTCCACGGTCTCAGTGAGACTTCAAAATGAAAAGACAGGGAGCAAGAGCCAATTTACTTCATCAATTTGATCTAACTTTGGTTACATGTCTTGCAGAAAAATACAAAGACACATCAAAACATATCGCTACTAGGGCTCCACCTCACACCTGCGCAGGTCAATTCCAAACAAAATGCACTTGAACATGTCTGTGTGATCTGTGGACGCAGGCACATTCAGTGGTCCACTTGTCCTGTCTCCTTAGCATCTCTGTGCGTCACCTCCAGAGCAGTGAGCTTGGATTTTGTTTTGTCTTCGTTCGTTTTGTGTCTCCATAGGTGCCTTCTCAAAAGATCCAACAAAATGATAGTTTGGCAAGGGAGCTGCTGGGCCAGCTAAGTTCAAGGCCAGCTAAGTGTAAGTTCAGCATGATATGGTGACTTTGTGGGAGGAGCCTCGAGGGGCAATTTTGATAGGTTTTCTTGAGGGACCCAGGGTGATCCTTGTGACTTTTTATGCAGAGGCTGTTGAAAAGTTGGAAAGTTGCACCGATGATGGAAAAGCCAGGAATGCTGTGCTGAAGATTCCCCCATCGTGGCGATCTAGCTCCTCCTTCACCTGGGCAGCAAGGGCCATCCCGCAAGAATTACATTGGGAAACTTTAACCCTCCATCCTGTCACCAGGAGTTTGCCCCCTTTCACCCCCAAACCCAAAGAATACGGGGAAAGAGCACTCCATGAATTCATGGAGGAGGCGGAAACTCGGTTTTCACGTGATGTGAGTGGAGGAGCTTCTTATAGACTGCAAATCTGTCTAATCTGGATAGTTCAGAAACAATGTCACATTTTAATATTTTGGTTTAATAAAGATTTCTGCAATTTGTAGAAATTCTATTTAACTTACCTTCCTGTCAATCTTGAGAGTTCGATGGAGAATTGCCTTACGATAGCACTTTTAGCAGCAAATCCATGGCCTCGTTATCACTATAACTTCGTTATCAAAGCCTTTCACTTTCACACACTCACGCTAAACTATAAACCTTACACCATCACAAATTCTAACTGCAGCCAAATGCATCCAATTATAATCAGCTGCAGTAAACTCTCACTTTGCATTAGGCATAATTAACCGTGTGATAAATAATCAGTATAATAACATTTAATGTACTGTGATAGCAGTTCTAAACTGTTCATGTGAATTCTAGAAAATGGAATATACTTCAGTGCTAATCATCAAAGTTCTTTAACTCTTTGATGCTTGAAATTTTTGTGGATTGAAATGTTAGAATAGCCACTCAAAAATGAAAAGTTGGATATACTTAATAAGGTCCTCTACGTGTAATAAAAGTCTTTTCAATTATTGTAAAATATCAATTTTATAAGTTTTCATAATAAAGCTCTACAAATAAAGCCCCTTTCTAAAATTTCAAGCATTGCCAGAATGGTCAGATTTTGAGAGGTTTTTTTGTTTTTTATTTTTTGGCCTAAAACAAAAGGGTTGAAGAGGATACAAAATGATTGGTAATGATTTTTAACCAATGCATCTGAATTTCAAGGAATGTCTTACATCTAATCTAACATCGCCTCTTGAGAATGATCCTTTTCCAAAGTCTTTATTTTTCTTCATAGCACATACAGCTATTTGAGTTTATGCTATATCCTATATGGCGACTTTATTTTATTCTGTCTGTCTCTTTAGCTGGAGGAGCCCTGATCATATAGTGGTTCCTTACTAGGCTGCAAAGAGCAAGGTCAGTAGTTCAAAACCACCAGCCAAAGTAGTTGATGGGAGAAGGTCCAGAAAGGAAGGAGAAAGAATGGACTGTCAGGAGAAGTGCCAGCCACCCTGTCCTTTAGGGTCGCGACGCGTATGCACTGACTTGATGGTAGTACGTTTGGTGTTTTTGGCTTAGCCTCTTCCATTAGATTATAAACTTAACGGAGATAGTACTTTACCTTTCAATTAGTATAATTCTAGTATTTATAAGAGTACCTTGATTTTAAAAAAAAGAGTGCCTAGAGCATAGTATTTAGTAACTATTTATTGAATATAGTAAGCTAACTGGTGTCCATAATAGATGTATGCTTATTGTTGTTAGTTGCCAGCAAGTTGGCTTCTACTTGTGGAGACGTTGTGTAAAACAGAATGAAACATTATCTGGTCCCAACCCAACCTTTTGCATTCTGGGTGCTTGAGTACAATGGGGCTGCGGTATTCATCCATTTCATAGAGGGCGCCTGTCCTTTTCAGTTACCCTCTGCTTTATCAGCTATGATGCTCTTTTCTTGGGACCGGCGCTTTCTGGTTGGAATTGGTTCAATGGCAATGAGCTTGGTTTTAAGTTTGGTGCTTTCAGATGTAGCTACGGTGAGTGAGCTCAGGTCTCATCGTTCTCGATTCTAAAAGCATTGTGGTTCCATTTCTGCTAAGACTGATTTCTCCTTCTAGTAGCACTTCACGATGTAATCAATACTCTTAGTCAACACTACAGTCCAAATGTCAGTTATTCTTTGACAACTCATTTTCACTGCTCAGCTTTCCTATGGATGTGAGGCAATTGAAAATACCCTGGCTTGGATTGGCCACTTTAATCATCAGTGACATCTGATGATTAAAAAGAAGTCTAAAGGCCTCTTTTTAAAACCACTTTAAAGAAGCATTTTGCAGCTGCTTTTCCCAATGCAATACATTTTTCTTACTGCTGCTTCCAGGGACATTGATTATTGATTCAAATTGAATGATGAATTAAGGAGCAACTAATTTAATATTGCATATTATTTCCAGAAAAAAATACTAAAATATCAATATAATCATATCAATTCACTGTTCAAATATCTGCAGAAACTCCACCTTTCTGATAGAATAAATTCCAAACTCTTTAGAATGTTGTTGGTATGTGCTCATAGCAACCCTGTGCAGCCCAGACAGACTGCATAGTTGTTCTATTTGCGTCTACTGGTGTCAATCCATCATGTTGAGGCTCGTCTTCTTCTTTCCACTGCCCTTCCAATCAACTAAGCCTGATGCCCTTTTCAGGGACCTACCTGTCTCTCCTGATGACATGTCCAAAGTACATAAAATGAATAGTAAATTATCTTCAATCTGTCCTTAACATTATTCTCCCCACCTTTAATTTTTATCTTCTGTGTTTCTGACTTAACTTGATATAATTCCCAATCCTCCTTCAACGTGAGGCTCAGGCTTTCTATGATTCGACCGTGTGTTCTCAGATCTCTTCAGAACTTACTTAGCCTTTTTCTTCCGTTCTCCGTTCGTATCTGCACCATTCACTTGGCGCTGGACAAATGCTTCAGTAAATTGTTGTTACTTTTATGTTTCATGGTATTTCTGCTCAAGGGGATGTGAGTTAATTAGGAAGGACAAATGGTTATATATTTTATGCCAATCACCGAATACGGGCTATCATCAGTGCCCAATTAATTAGTAGTAATAGATGAAAAATAGTTAAACCTGCATTACTATATGTAAACAATGTTCTTTTTGACTTATATAATAGTCATAGATGAGGAAATTAACTAATCTATTAAAAACTAAAGCTCTCACCCAGTGGATTTCAACTAATAGGGCCACTAAGGACAGAATAGAACTGTGGGTCCTGAGACCGGAAGTGCTCACAGCTGGAGCAGCTTGGAGTTTCTAAGTGCTGTTCTTGGGTTAGCAGCCACAGCCAGGCACTATTTTGGGTGAAGTTGACATCTATCTTAATTATGGTTGAAATTGTGAGATGAAGTTGGAAGTTCACATTTGTTTGAACGGGACTAAGATTCATATAATTTTTTCAAGTAAAAAATACAAACATATTATTTAGAGTGCATAGTAGCAAAAATGGAGATTTCTATCACAAGCGTCTTTTCCCAAAACATCAGCCTGGAATGCTAAGCTTTCCCGGGAGGTTGTTCTAGATGCGAACTAGAAAAAGCATGCTCATTACTTCTTCTCCCTGTTTGAATTTTTAGAGTAAGTTTGAAACATCAACATTTGGGTGGTCAGCCAAGAGAAAACCCTTCATTCCTCCACTGCATGCTGAGTGAGCTCTGCTTTGAATGTGCAGGTTGGGTTTCTTTACCCAGCTCCCTGTCCTCTGATGTCCTGGGAGGGCCTTCTCCCGAAGGAGAACGGATGTGACACACATATGCCTCCCTGATGTTCCTGGCTTGGTCTTGATTTCACTTACTCTTTTAACGCTTTTCAAAAAGGTGACCAGGATTCTTGATTTGGAACATTATTTTTGTTGTATTTTTCATAAATATGCACCATGAGGCATGAACCAAAATAGATGGATTAAAAAGTCAAATTCATCTGTCAATTGTAATCAAGCTCAATGTAGGTGGTGTTCCACAATTAAAATGCTTAAAAATTTTAAACTATTCACAACCACCGTCAAGAAGAGGTAAGGCTCTTGCTGAAGTGCAGTACTTAATATTCCCACAATAGTCTGTGGAGTTATTCTGCCTTTGCAAAACAACCCTACAAGACTGCCTGGGCCCTTATTTTCTTAGTAGTGCTACCTCAAGGAAGCACGGCTCTAACTTCACCTCTTCTCGGAAGGCTTTCTCTTCATCTCGTTAGCCTTAGAACTTGCTGCTACAATACACTCAGATGATCTCATGTCTTTATCATTGGCATAGACCAGTTTCCCTTACAGTGTGCTACCCCACCCCTGCCATCAAAATCCCGTCCTACTGAGTCCGATCCTGAAGATGGGATCCACAACTCTGAATTTAAAACAAGTTTCCGGAATAAATTCCCTTTGCATAAAAGTCTGAAATCCATTCCTATATAAACATCCACACATGTGTAACACCAAGTTTTTAAGATCTGAGTGAAAATTACACTAAACGGAGGTGAGAAAATAGGATTTCCCTAGCAGTCTTTTGTATCTGGGACTAAAATGAATGATTATTCCTAGGGTGGAGTAAATTTATCATGGGTCTAGACTCATCATGACCAGGTAAAACATCATTGAAAATGGGAACATCTTTGGAGAGAATCTGCTTTGCATTTGTCATTCATCCACACTTGTGTCTTACGAGGGATCGCGAGCCTCCACGTTCTCTCCATCCTTCTACACTCCATCTGAAAATGTACCGGCCTTGAGCCACCCGAGTCCTTCAGTCTTCAAGAGTTACCACTTGGAGATGATTGAAAATATACACAGGAGAAAATTCTATTAAGTCAGCTATTCTAAGGTCCCAGAAATCAATTAAATAGATTAGTAATGCACTAGAGATCATATTTTAGCCAAACATGTGCATTAAATACATTGAGAAGTACAGACATTTATTTTTAATTCTCTGTGTATAGGGAAGAAATGTTCCAAAGCTGAAGTGGTCTGTGCGAAAGCGGGTTGAAGAGGTCTCATGTGTGATTTGCACCCGGATGCCGTGGCTCTCTGTTGTTCTGTTGATTTTTGCTTGTTTGGCTGTCAGCATCTGCATTGGCTGGAAGGCAGATCAGCACCCTTGACGAGCGGCAAGTAAATCCATTAGAGGGTAACTAACAAATTTTAAAAGACAAAAGATTGTAGTGAAGTCTATAAACTCATGAGGACTTCTTTCTTACCTGTCCTGAAGCACTTCTAGTAATAATTTTTAAAAAGCTTTTATGACAGAAAAACTTGTACAAATATAATGTCTTATGAACTAACCAACATTCTCTAAATTAGAAAGCATCTATTATATTCAAAGAAGTATACTATCCCAAAACAGAGCCAGAGGGAAATCAAAAAACTTTCAATCAGCATCCTCCCTAAAATTGTAGGAAAAAAACGTTCTTTGTGTTCAGCCAGTACACATGTCTGTCCCTTGGGTCCTTCTATTTTGTTTTCTAGTAATGATGACCAGTGAATACCAACTTATTCACACTGTCTTGTTTGTTTTCCCTCACTGTTGATGCATGCAGGACTTTGTAGGTCATTGCCAAGACCAATTGGAGCTTTGTTATAGATTCAATTGTAGCATATAGCATGTGTGTGAATGTGTGTGTGTGTGTTGGAAATCATTTGTGGATATAATTCCATTTGGGAATGGGTTGTGTTATGCTAATGAGATAGATTAGTTTAGAGTAGATATTGAGAGAATCTCTTTGAGATATGAAAGCGATTCAATAAGCAGCATTGCTGTGTTTCGTTCTGTTGGACATAGGGGTGTTATGAGTCAGAACTGACTCCAGGGCACCTCATAGCAATAACAAAGCAATTGAACGTGCAGAGCAAGTAAGAGAGATGCCGAACTCCATGGAGGTCTCCACGGAACCAGAAGACAGAAGCTGAAGGGACAAAGACATTCCCCAAGAGCGGACAGAAAGATCAAACTTTCCCCTGGAACCAGCTCCTGAATTGAGACTTTTAGCTTGCTAAAATAAGAGAATATGAGAGAATAAATTTGTTAAAGCCATCAACTTTTGGCATTTCTGTGGTAATGTTGTTTCCTTTTGGGTTCTAGATGCCATGAAGTCAGATCTGACCCACAGTGACCGTATTCACAACAGAACAAAACTCTGCCTGATCCTGCACCAGTCTCATGATCGTCCAAGTGCTTGAGCCCATTGTTGCCGCCGCATTGGCATGTGATCTTGTTAAGGGTCTTCCTCTTTTTTGGATGATGCCCCTCTGTTTAACTCCCCACAAAGTCCTGGTCTCTCCTGACAGCATGTCCAAAGTATGTAAAATGAAGTCTCACCATCCTTGCCCTTTAGGAGGACTGGCACTCTGGCCTTACTTCTTCCAAGACAGAAGTGTATCCATTGAGCAGCCATGATACTTTCAATATTCTTCTCTAGCACCACAATCTAAATGCATCAATTCTTTGTTTTTCCTTATTCAATGTCCAACTCTCACATGCATATGAGGCAATTAGAAATACCATGCCAGGGTCAGGCACACCTCAGTCATCAAATAACCTCCTTGTTTTTCAATACTCTAGTCTAAAGGGATCTTGTGCAGATTTACCTACTGCAACACATCAATTGATCTCTTGACTGCTGCTCCCAGGAGCATTGATTGTGATGCCAGGAAAGACAAAATCCGTGACAACTTCAACCTTTTCATCAATTATCATGATGGTAGCTATTGGTTCAGTTTTGAGGATTTTATTCTTTTTTTTTAAATCATATTATTGGGGGCTTATACAAGTCGTTTCACAATACATACATACGTACATTGTGTGGAGCACATTTATATATTTGTTGACCTCATCATTCTCAAAACATTTGCTTTCTACTTGAGCCCTTGGTATAAGCTCCTCCTTTTCCTCTCTACCCACACCCTCCCTAATGAACCCTGGATAATTTATAAATTATTATTACTTTGTCATGTCTTACGCTGTCCGATGTCTCCCTTCACCCACTTTTCTGTTGTCCATCCCCCAGGGAGGGGGTTTTATGTAGATCCATGTAATCGGTCCCCCCTTTCTACCCTATCTTCCCTCCACCCTCCTGATAGCACCTCTCTCACCACTGGTCCTGGAGTTTCATCTGTCCTGGATTCCCTGTGTTTACAGTTCTTATCTGGCCCAGTGTACATCCTCTGGTCTAGCCATATTTGTAAGGTAGAATTGGGATCATGATAGTGTGTGGGAGGTGGGGTGGGGGTGGGGTGTAGCATTAAAGAAATAGAGGAAAGTTGGGTGTTTCATTGGTGCTACACTGTACCCTGACTGACTTGTCTCCTCCCCAAGACCCTTCTGTAAGTGGATGTCCAGTGGCCTACAGATGAGCTTTGGGTCTCCACTCCACTCTCCCCATCATTCACAATGATATACATTTTTGTTCTTTGATGCCTAGTAACTGATCCCTTCAGCACCTCGTGATCACACAGGCTGGTGTGCTTCTTCCATGTGGGTTTTGTTGCTCCTCAGCTAGATGGCCACTTGTTTACCTTCAAGCCTTTAAGATCCCAGACACTTTATCTTTTGATAGCTGGAAACCATCAGCTTTCTTCACCACATTTGCTTATGCACCTGCTTTGTCCTCAGCGATCGTTGGGAAGGTGAGCATCATGGAATGCCAGTTTAATAGAATAAAATGTTTTTGCATTGAGGGAGTACTTGAGTGGAGGCCAAATGTCCATCTGCTACCTTAATACTAAACACATAAATATATGTACATAGATCTATTTCCCCATCCTCATATATAAATATATTTACAGTGAACCCTCGTTTATCACGGTTAATGGTTCTAGACCCTACCGTGATAAATGAAATTCCGCGAAGTAGGGTTCCTTATTTGTAAATCAAATATTTTCATAGTTAGAGCATAGAGGACATGAAAAAACACCCTTTAGTCACCATTACACTCGTATTACCCAATTTATTAAATGAAAAAGGGAAAATACAGTAAAACATTTTGGACGTTACAATGATCCAAACGGCTAGGACAGACTCCGTTTTTACTATGAACTTATTACGACTTGTCACGATGCTCTTTGCTTCCTTGTTGAAAGTGAAAGTAGCCGTAGCACGGATGTTTTTTTCCTCTTTACAGATGGAGCGAACGGAAGACTCATTCAAGTCGAAATGGCGTGCAACCTCCACGATTTTCTTGCCATCTTTGATCATATCCAAAAGTTTTACCTTTTCCTGGATGGTGAGCATCTTCCTCTGGCGCTTATTTTTATTGTCAGAAGGCTTAGAAGAAGCAGCTCATTTAGGAGCCATCATAGGGCTTAGATAAAATTTCTTATAAATCACAAACAATTACAGAGTACACTGTACAAAAGCAAAAATGCATCTGATACGTAGCTCCGATATGTAGTGATGCAGACAGAAGCGTGTACAGTATGAGCCAATCAGTGGCAGTAATGACAGAGCATGCGCTGTTATGCAAAAACCACGATAGAGTGAAGCCGCGGAATTCGAAGCACGAAGTGGCGAGGGTTCACTGTATATATGTACATGCCTGTATTTAGACCTCTATAAATACCCTTTGTCTCCTAGTTCTTTCCTCTATTTCATTTTACTTTCCTCTTGTCCTACTATGATGCTCAGCCTTCATTTGGGTTTCTGTAATTCCTCTTAGTTACATTGCCCTTAATCAAGCCCTACTAGGCCTCCTAGACCCTACTCACCACTGATGTTGTATCACTGTTCCCTTGTCTCTGAGTTTGTTAACACCACTTCCTTTCCCCCACCTCACCTTCTCCTATGTCCCCCTGGAAACATTGGTCCCGTTGTTTTCTCCATCGAGCCTATCTTATCTAGATAGACCCGCAGAGATAATAATGTGCACAAAAACAAGAGAGAGCCAATCAAAGCAACAAAAGAAAACAAAACAACAGCACCACCAACAAAAAACCAATGACGAAAAAAAAGAAAAGCCTGTAAATATTTGAAGGTCTGTTTGTTGACCCTTAGGAGTGTTTTCCAGTCGAGTCTGATGTGGTGTCCCCTGTCCCCAAAGTCTATTTTGGTACTCCCTGGGGACTTTCTTGCTCTGTTCCCCTTGCTGTTCTGTTGCACATCCTTAGTGTTTTGCCTTGGTGTGATGGAATCAGATCAGGCACAATTCCCACACTGTCTCCAGTGTTGCCCCCTCTAGGGCTATAGGTCAGTGAGGGATGTAGTGTCTCATAGTGGGGTCAGCCAGATGGTCCTCTCTGTGCTTTGGCTGCTTTGAGCAGGGATATCATCCTCAAGGCGTGGTGGGCCAGGGTGTGCTCCACTCTCTTTTTCTGCCCCTTCATTTGCTCTCATATGCTCTGAATAGACATGTCCCCCTCCCTGAGCTGCAGGGCTGTCCTCTGAAGTAAGTTCTTCTGGGGGGAGGGGCAGGTGTCCACACAGTTGGGATTGGGATCAGCCCCTCAGGCCTCTCTGCTGGTTCCCTACTTCATGCCAGTATGTTGCATTCACATCTTGGAGCACTGGAAAGGGTTTTATTCTTGACATTGAGTTGTAATCCACACTTAAGGCTGCAGTCCTTGATCTTCATCAGCAAGTGCTTCAAGTCCCCCTCACTGTCAGCAAGCAAGATTATGTCATCTACAAAGCTCAGGTTGTTAATAATCCGTCCACTGATCCTAAAGCCACCTTTTTCTTTATATAGTCCCAACTACTCTTAGCATACAGATTCAATAAATATGCTGAAAGGAGACAACCGTAACACACATCTTTTCTTATTTTAAACCATGCATTCGTCTCTTGTTCTCACAACTATCTCTTGGTCCACGTGCAAGTTTTACATGAGCACAATAAAGTGTTCTGAAATTATTTCCCTTCTTCTCAAGGTTATCCACAGTTGATTATACTCCACACAGTCTAATGACTTGGCATAGTAAATAAAATACAAATAAATGTCTTTCTGGTATTTTCTGCTTTGAGCCAAGATCTGACATCAGTGGTGATATCTTTTGATCCACATTCTCTTCTAAATCCAGCCTAAACTTCTGGTAGCTCTCCATCAATGCACTGCTGCAACTATTGTTAAGTGATCTTCAGCAAAATTTTGCTTGCATGTGATATCACTGATATTTTTCTAATTTGAGCATTCTGTTAGATCACCTTTCTTTGGACTGAGTACAGATATGAATCTCTTCCAGTCAGTTGGTCAAGTAGATTTCTTTTACATTGCTTGGCCTAGATGCGTAAGTACTTCCAACGCTTCCTCAGCTTGTTGAAACATTTCCATTGGTATTCCATCAACTCCTGGAGCCTTGTTTTTGGCTAATGTCTGCAGTGCAGCTTGGCCTTCTCCCTTCAACGCCATCGGGTTTTGCTCATATATTACCTCCTGAAAGTGTGGCATGTCAATTAGTTCTGTTTGGCACTGTGATTCTGTGTATTCTTTACATCTTCTCCTGATGCTTCCTGCATCGTTCAGTATTTTTGCCCATAGAATCTTTCAATATTGAAACTCATGACTTGAATTTTTTCTTGAGTTATTTCAGTGTAAGAGATGCTAAATGTGTTATCCTCTTTAGTTTTCTAACTATAGATCTTTGTATATTTCAATATAATGTTTGACGTTTTATTCTCTAGTTGCCCTTTGAAAATTTCTGTTCAGCTCTGACTTCATCAGTTCTTCTATTTGCTTAACCTACTCTAAAACTTAGAGCATGTTTGAGTCTCTTCTGACATCTACTTTGACCTTTTCTTTTTTTCCTGTCTTTTTAATGACCTTTAGCTTTCTTCATGAAGGATGCTCTTGATGCCCTCCCACAGCTCATCGGGTTTTCCCTCAGTAGGGTTCATCAAATGCATCAAATATCTTCTTGAGATGTTCTCCAAATCCAGGAGGGATAGACTCAAGGTAATATTTTGTCTCTTGTGCACCTGTTTTAATTTTTTTCAGCTTCAACCTGAACTTGCATGTGAGAAATTGATGGTCTGTTCACAGTCTGTCCCTGGAGTGGTTTTAGCTGCTAACAATGAACTTCTCTATCATCTCTTCCTCCAGATGTAGTCAACTTGATTTATGTATATTGAATGTGTATAGTCATTGTTTGTGTTGAAAAAAAGGTATTTTCTCTGAACAATGTTTTGGTCTTACAAAATTCCATCGTGTAATTTCCATCTTCCTTTCTGTCACCAAGACCATATTTTCCAACTACTGTTCCTTCCCCTTTGTTTCCAGCTGTTGCCTTCCAGTCGACAATAATTAACAGTGCATCTTGCTTCCGCGTTTGAGCTAGTAGTACCAGAGAACTAGGAGAAGTGAGCTGCCCAGATGTGAATATAGTACTTTGAGGCCAGTCCAGGGTAATGGCGGCAGCGGGACCCTAGCTCTTCTGTAGCCCAAGTTGAGAGACAGCCGAGAGGCATTCCGCGGCTTCTGATCCAGCGGCAGAAGGCGAATTTCCACGCGGTCTAGGAGGACGAGGACGAGGAGGGGACCCTGAAGGAGCAGCTGCTCAGGTACTGGCTGATCGTGGTGATCCGCGGCTCTGGTCACGTCACCGTATTTAGACTAAGCCACAAATTAGAATCAGAACGCCCCTCTTCATGAATTGGAAAGGTAGCTCCTGACGAATTTAAATCCAGTATCAACAGAGGGAGCAGTTGTCTTACAAGAACCTCCCTGTTCGTTCCAGGACCTGGACCCAAGGGTGGGACTGTGACTACTAGAGCGCCACGGGCACAGCCTCCCGGGAGTTAAAGAGTCAGAGCTTCACCAACGCAGTTCAGAGTGTGAGGGTGCCAGTCAGTTTGGTCACATGAACAGAGTTACCACCCAGTGCTGAGAAGGTGGAGCTGCCACCCCAAAGCACCCATGGGGACTGAGGTTGCCAGTGTGGTGAACTAGGAGAACGAGGCTGTCCAAATTCAAGGGTCCCTAGGATCCAGAAAGCATGATCTGGAGTGCAAGCCCCTTCCAAAAGGATCTCAAAGAATAACAGATTATTTTCAAGCTTTGAGAGCAAATGTCATTTGTTCAGCTGGGTCTTAGACTTTCTGGACCCTTGTTATGCCCTTTTCCCTCCAGTTTCTCTAATTGGTAATAGAAAGGCTACCTTGTCCATGTCGCACCATTGTACATTGGAAAGAGATAAATTGTAGTCTGGATTTCACTAGAACACAGATATTTTATTTAGATACTTCACAAGACAAGAATTTGGTCTTGGGTAATGTGACTGGATCAAGGACATTAATTTGGGGCAGTGGAGGATGAAGGGTTGAAAGATGTAAATTGAATCCCCCAAACCCAAAAAATGTGCTTTAAATCTGAACCTCTACACTGTGAATATAGTCCCATTTGGAAACAGGCTGTCTTTGTTATGTCAATGAGACAGGATTAGTATAGAGTATATCTTGAGCTAATGACTTTGAGATAAAACAAAACCAAAAAAAAAAAAGCAGATTAAACACAAGGAGCCAGCAAAGTGTGTGTCATACAGATGCCAAGCCCCATGAATAGCTCCAGGGACAATACAGCAGAAGTCCAAAAGTCAAAGACATCCCTTTAAAGCCAACAGAGAGAGAATGGCCCACCCCCGGGGTTGGTATTCTCAATTCAAACCTTCTAGCCACCTGAGAGGTGAGGAAGTAAATATCTGTTAAAGGTAGCCACCTGTGGGATTGCTGTCATATCAATCCTAGATGATTAAGACAAAACCAAGCAGTGATTGGTACTATTATTACTGTACTATTATTCCACATTCTGTCCATTCGTTTGTCAGACTATGGTGGTGTGTGTGTTGTTTTGATGCTGGAAGCCATGTCAGTGATATTTCAAATGTCAGCCGAGTGAACAGGTTGAAGCAGAGCTTCCAGACTAAGAATAGGATATGAAGGAATAAGCTGTCCACTTCTGAGGAAATATAAACACTGAACCGAGACGTTGTCAGGTACTGAAACCGTCATAAAAGCAAGCAAAATATTGACAGAGGTAGTGCCAGGAAAGGCTCTTGGCAGAAGACACTCAAGTCTGGTGAAGAGCTGTCTTCTCAAAGCAGAGTTGATCATAATGATGTGGATGGAATAAATTAGCTTGTGGGAGTAAATACTTAGGAGCCTTCATTTGCTGATGGGGCATAGCTCTCAATGAGAAGAAACAGCTCCAAATATCAATTAGTAATCTGAGCTTTGAATGTACAAAAATATGAATCTAGGAAATTTGGAAGTTGTAAATATGAAATGGAATAAATAAAAATGAGCCTTCTAGGCATTAGTGAGCTGAAATGGACTGGCAATAGCCATTTTGAACCAGAAAATGATATGGCTTACTGTGCCAGGAATGAAACACTCAAGAGGAATGATGTTGCATTCACTGTCAAAAAGTATATTTCAAGATCTATCTTGAAGTAGTGCTAACCTGTGATAAGATTATAACTATTCACCTTCAAAGAATGCCAATCAATACAAGTATTAGAATGCATTGTTCAAATCTATGCACTAACCACCTAAGCTAGTGATGAAGACGAAGATTTCTACCAATGCCATCAGTCAGAAACTAATGAGGCTGTTATCAGTGAGATCGGATGCGGAAACGCCATTGAGTGAACTGGACTCTCACTCAGGCACACTTGTAACCAACCTAAGTACCTAAGTCAGAAAATCCATGGAGTCTGAGGAAGTAGAAGCCAGCTGTAACAAGATTGTTGAACTGTTGGTAGGCGTACACACATGGTCTTGCTAGATCAATGTTCTATATGCTGTTTTAAGATATGTATTATTCTGGAAAACCTGTGATTTAAATTCTCAGTGAACATTACAGTAAATTTCCCTGAAAATTAACCCCCATTGTTTGTGTAAATAATGGCCAGCCCCCAAAGGACTGATTCTGTACAAGTGAATGATTCAGGTACTGTGATATGGAGTTAGCCTATACTGGCCCAATGTCCCTTTCTGAATAGGGCTTTAAATAGTTAGTACGAGAGGCTAATCAAAGACAATATTAACAGATTGTTATCCCCCAGGGGGATGATTGATAAGAGTCTCTACCATAAATTAACAAGGAGATTTTGAAAGGGAACCAAAAGCAGATAAAAAACAAACAAACAAAACAACATAGATCCAGGAATTGGTTTGGGGCTCACACTAAATCCTAGCTCCAAATTAAGAACAATCAGTTCTTATATGTTCAATACCCTCATAGGTGCAATAACAAAGTGTTGAAGAAATCAGATGGTGCTCAGCTGTCAGACAAAACAGCATCTGGGTCTTCAGGGCTTGTCTCCAAACAAGCAGCCATCTGAATGAGATGTCCACATGGATGAAGCATGCCATCACCAGTCATCGAAGGATTGTAAATCATATAATCCTAAATCGAAGGAGGGATTACTATCCGAGCCTAATTGTAAGAATCCAGTGTGCAGAAGGCTATAGATGGCAATGGGATCCCAAGATACATTGGTGGGAACTACATAAAAAATAAGCCTCCTCTGATCTCCTGATAACCATAATTGAGGGGTGGGAGGCAAGTGGATACTAAACAGTGTATTGGAGAGGTGATCATAGAAAACCAAAGGCATAAATCTGACTTGAGCAGTTAAAATTTTGTCAGTTGATTTACCCTCTGATGCAAGCTAGACCTAATCTGGTTTTAAACAGTTTCTGTACTTTTTTGTTCATTTGTTCATATTAGAGTTTATCTCAAAGGTGTTATGTCATTGGGGTCACCCTCTAGAATTTGTGTTATATATTTTTTCTGGTTTTCACTATAAGAAACCCAGGATTGATGAAACTATCGGGACAGAAAGTAGAAGAAGGGTTTCAGGGGTGGGGGGTGGGGGTGGTAAGATACAGTAGAGGTTGAAGAGAGGGCGTGTAAGGAGGGAGATAGTATCAAGGAGTCCAGGAAGGAAAAGAATGTTTGAAAACTGATTGTGGTAGCAATTGTACAATACTGTTTGACATGATTGAACTATGGAATCATACAATATATGTATTAACTCCCAATTAATAATAAATTTTAATAAATAAATAAAACAGCATGGGGGGGAGAAGCTTAAAAAAACTGTTAACAAAAAAACAAAAATCCTCAAACTATGGCTATGGAGTTGATGTTAACTCACAGGGACCCTCTAGGTCAGGGTTACTCTTTCTGGAAGGAGAAAGTTCTGTTTTCTTCCTCAGAACAGCTGGTCATTTCCAATGGCTGACCTAACTGTTAAGCAGCCCACTGGGTAACCAACATACTACAAAGACTCCAAACTGTCACTATAGTGTGTATATCAGTTATTTACCTAGAGAACTCTAATTGAGTGAACAATCTGTCAAAAATAAATATTTTGGCCACTTATAATACTCATACAAAAAAGTGTTTACTTCAGAATTCACCCTTTTCTTAGCATGGGATTACATTTACTTAGAAGAAATGCATTTGAAGTCTCATAGCAGCTACTTTTTAGGCTCATTCCCAAGAACAGTTCTTCAAGAAATTGATGGGATTCACTTCTGCCAAATCAATATCCTAACTGTTCAAGCCATTTGAGTTTCTATTCCTTTTAAAAAGAGAAAAAAATTTGCACACATTCCCTTAATAATCAGTGTCTTTTCACTTTAAGCACACATTAACAATGCAATAAAAAATTTCATAGTTTGATTATAGAACAATCAAAATCACCTTCAGAGAATTTGTTCCCCCCTTAAAGAAATTGTTCTCTTAGGAGAACCTGGTATCACCAAAATGTCCAAATAAACTGTTAGCTGGGAGGAAAGAGTTGGGAGACTGGAAAAAGAAATAGCAATTGTGAATTTTTAAAATCTTCTCAGGAGGCTTTCACGTGCTCTCTCACCCACTGGCTCAACTGAACTTAGCTTGCATTCTTCTGATGGTCTCTTCTATGAAGAGAAAGGCAGACTTCACATCCTTCTCCTGCAACACCACTAACCCTGCCTTCAGAGTAGGGCTGGGTGCTGCCAAGCCAATTTTGACTTTCCTGCCATTTTTAATAAATACTTTAATCTGCATTTTATGCTTAATCTAGCCTTTCCGAACACTGTAGCAATAAATACTCACTACACTTTTTCCTCAAAGGGGATAATTGACTTAACTATGAAAATGAATCATAAATAAGAATAATGGGAAACACACACACACATAGCACTGTTTGGCTTAGTTTCTCTCTCTTGGACTGCCATAAAATAATAGCAAAAATCACATTTATTTTCTCATAATCCTGAAGGCTGGAAGTAAAAATATTAGCTTTTGGCCCTATCAATTCCTTCGAAAAGAGCTGGGAAAGGGACTTCTCCACACCTCTCTTAGCTTCTAGTTTCTGCAGAAAGTCTGTATCATTCCTGTACTTTCCAAAGATGCATTCTGGCATGTCACCTTCTCCCCACGAGTGATTATCTGTCTTTGTCTATCCTTCTGTTTTATAAAATGCCAGTCAGAGAGACTAGGAATAGGACCCACCCTGTTTGGGTATTACTTAATTTAACTGACCACATTATCGAAGTAGAGCTCTATTCTCCCAATAGAGTCACAGTCATAGGTGTAGGGGACAGTACTTCAGCTCATCTTTGTTGGGAGGGGGTACTCAAAAATCCATAAAACTGTTTAAAAGACAAGGACAGAGAGGGTACCAGTGTAGACATTCAAATGGCTAACAGACATATGAGGAAATGTTCACTAGCACTGGCTATCCAGAAAATGCAAACAAAAACAATGATATCACTCTATATCCACAACAATAGCCCAAGGAATAAAAAATATTCGAGAGGATGTGGAGAGGATGGAGCCCCCATACACTGATGGTGGGATTGTAAATATGTACAGGCAGGGTGGAAAGTGATATACTGTACTTCCTGAAACCACTGTAAATAGAAGTATCATGCGACCCAGCAATACCTGTGCTGGGAATATTCCCCAAAGAAATATGAGACAGAATATGAATATACATATGTTTTCTCATGTTCAATTCAGCACAGTTTAAAAAGCAATAAACTGGAAACAATCCAGAGGCTCATCATTTAAAGAATGGATAAGAAACTCTGGTACACATAGCATGCTATATGTTCTTCAAAAACACTGATGGAACCCCAGCCACCTTTATGACATAGAGAGACCTGGAAACCAATATGCTGAGTGAACTTAGTCAATCATAAAAGGACAAATATTGCATAAGCCCAATACTATAAAGACTATATATATATTATATATATATATATAAATATAACTCCTCCCCTCACCCCCACTTGTATAGAATATCCTAAAATTCACCTCAAAAGAGATGGCTTCTGGCCCGGCTATTAAAATATATAGTGCCTGAGGTATTAAAGGCTTGAAGTTAAACAAGACGCCATCTAACAGGGAAGCAAATAGCCCACATGGAAGAAGCTCACCAGCTTGTGTGATCATGAGGTATCGATGGGAACAGGTATCAGAGTTTTAAAAACAAGCAATGAAATTGATGCAAAGGAACGTGGACAAAGTGGAGACCCCAAACCCACCTGCAAGATCATTGAACAGTCCGTCACAGAAGGGCCACATGGGAAGGATGATATATCCAGGGTGCAGTACAACACTGATGAAGCACATAATCATCCTCTCGTTCTTTAATATTTCCTCAGCCCACTATTGTGGCTTTAGTTTTGCCTCACTAATTTTGGTAGATCTGTGTACATACACTTGTACAATCAAGATCTTTCAATGTACAAAATCCAAGATAGATAAACCCCTCAGAAACAGTAATAGGAATAATGATTCCCTGAAGGCACTGGAAGAGAGGGGGAAAGAGGAGAAGGGGGAACTAATGGCAATGATGAATGTATAACACCACTGGAGGGGAACAGACAACAAAATTATAGGTAAATGGACACAGTTGGGTGGTATAAAATATGGCAAAAATAATAATAATAATATATAATATATTAAAAGTCCATGGGGGTGGTAGGGTGGGGGATGGAGGAGGTAAAGGGATGCTGGGAAAGTGGAGTATCAGCCAAAAAGAAGACCTTCAAGGAGGTAGACTGATGCAGTGGCTACAAAAATGGCTTCCAAAAGATGTGTATTGTAATATATTGCACTTAACAGACATAGATTAAGAATGATCCTCTAATATGGCCTAAATGCCACACTAGGTATTTGTTAAAATGCATATTCCTGAACTCTAACCAAGATCTATTAAACCAGATTTTGTAGACATGAAGGTTAGGGCTGTAAAAATACTAGCAACCAAAAAAGGTGATACTTTTACTCAGTTAAAATGGAAATCATGGTCTCAGGAATAATGGAAGGATGGATTGGGTCCCAAGAGAACAGTGTGTCCATTGTCCCTCTGGCTCTGACATCACATTTCCCTTTGTTCCCACCCCATATTTTCCTTCAAGACTTGTCTCCATTGTACCATTTTGTCCTTAACAGTTTTTCAAGTGACTCTATTAACTCACCACTGCCTACCTTAATTATTTTATGGAGGATTCACAGAAATGAAAAAATCAATTAGAAAGGATGGTAAACCCTTTTACTCTTCCCTCTAACCTTTATGTGTACTTTTCACTCAATAAAATTAATTATAGCTTGAAAAAAAAAAGAAAATGATGATGAGCAATTATGCTTGATCTAATGTTACTATGGATTGCAATAATATCTGTAAGAGCTCCTAATATAATGTTAAATTAAAGAGAGAGAGAGAGAGATGGCCTCACTCCAGATGAGGCCAATATCCCAAGTTGTAGGAAGAGGAAGAAGATCAATTAATCCCCAGCACATAACACTTTCCTACTGTCATCACAAACCAACCAATAATCCTACCAGAGTAAATAGTGAACTTTACTGGGAAATCAAATCAAGAGGACAGGGAGACATGTCTGTATTAAAGAACGCAATTATACTTCTGCTGCTGCTGAAGCCAAATTGGACACCCTGCCATTTTAAAAAATGTTCAACATTATTTATAGAAAGCTCTAAGGGGAAAGCATGCCGGATATTATGTTCCTAAGTGAGCACTTTTGACTTAGTTTCTCTCCAGCCCCTGGTGATACAGGAAATGTGGCATAGACAATTGGGACATTGGATGCTGTCCTTTCAAGGCACACAAAACCAACTCAACCAAATTCACTGTCTTTGAGTCAATGCTGAATCATAGCGAACCCCCATGAATTTACCAGATTCTAGGAAGAATTTTTCGGGGGGTCGAGAGCCCAGTCTTTCTCCCCAAGGCACACAACATTTCCTTCTGCACAGCTGTTGATCCACTCACCTTGCATTTAAGAACCCAGCATAGAGCCCACAGTGCCACCAAGTTCCTTATCATGGAGCAGATCAATAATTTTTTTTTTTAAAGGAATTCAAATGCATACTCTAACCATAGTAGAATTAAGTTTGAAATCAATTAACTTTGATAAATCTCTGCATAGCTGATATTTGGAAACTACCAAGCATGTTTTGAAATAATCCACGGGTCAAAGAGAAAGATCACAATGGAAATTAAAGTCACAATGAAAATTTAAAATTATTTTGAATTGAATGATAATTGAAATACAACAAATCAAATGTGTGAGAGGCAGCCCAAAAAAAAGGAGCTTCTAGGGAAATAGTAATTTGAAATACTTATATTAAAATAAACAAACAGAAAGAAAGGTTATCTCATAAAATCATGAAAGAAAATACCAAAATTATGTCAGAAGAAATTGTGAAATTTTCCCTTGTATACAGGCTACCTGTATTGGTCTATTAGTAGCTTATTACTGTAGCTACGTTAAGAGCTGTATTTATGTATCACTAACTTCAGTGAAAGGAAGAAAATGATTCATCAAAAGTAGAAAAAAAAAGGCTGGAACAGAAGATTTCCAATGTCAAATCAAGAGGACAAAGTATTATTAAAAAATGTCTGCAAACCTCTAGTTCAAAAATTTAAAGGGAAGAATTCACAAGCTGAAAGAGCTGAAGGAAAATATCAAGCTTCAAATTGCAAAAGTAACAAATCCTATGGGTAAAAATTTAAGTCATATGGAAAACACCAAAAGAAGATGGAAGGAATACGGAATCTCTGTATTTACAAAAGAAATGGTCAACTGAAGGGTTTGGTGAAAAACAAGCCTGCAGAGATTGCTGGAATACCAATTGATACGTTTCAACAAATGAAAGAAGCACTCATTTGTTCATGCCAAAAGTTTGGAAGACAGCTACCTGACAAGCCAACAGGAAAAGATACATACATATACATATACATAGATATATATATATACTTCTTCCCCAAAAAAGATGATTCAGCAGAATATAGAAAATATCAAATAAATCATTAATGATACCCACTTCTATCCTGTGAGTTCTGACTCATGGTGGCCTTATATAGGGTTTCTGAGATAAATCTTTTGGGAAGCAAATAGCCTAATTTTTCTCTCATGAAGCCTATATTGAATTTGAACCACTGCTAATCTGAGTAGACTAGAGAAACAAATCCATGGACACACATATGTATATAAGAAAGAGATTTATATACAAGAGCAATTGAACATTGAGGAAATATCCCAGCTCAGTCCAGATCATGTCCATAAGTCCGATATTAGCCCATATTCCTGATACCAGTCTATAAAGTCGTCTTAAGACTCAGAAAACACATGCAATGACACTGAATGTAGAAGATCTTTAGTGAGTAGAAAGTCTTTAGATCCAATGTCATTGAAAACATCTCAGTGCTGGCAGGGGTCTCTGCATCAGGGTTGCTCCATGTGTCTTGTCAGCTGCCATGTCTCCCAGGGTGTGTGAGAGAGTATCTCACCTCCAAGAAGGAAGTACCAGATTTCCCAGAATTCTCGGGAGAAGGCCATGCCCACACAAGGCCTCATTGGCTATGATCTGATTGACAAGCTAGACTCCATTCCTCCACTCTTAATCCTCAAATTGACAAATAATTATATATCTACCACTACCACTAACCATGCGGCTAGCAGTCCAATGTTTTATAACATGCCATCAGGACACCCTATTAATAGCACATGCAAATAAAACTTTCTTGAAGATAATTTTTAAATATTTACAGCAGTATATCATTAGGAAATACCAGAAGAGAATGTGGAATGAGACATATGATTTCAGCTAGATCTTGACTAAAAGCAGAGAATTCCAGAAAAGACCTTTACTTGTGTTTTATTAAATACACAAAAGCATTGAAATGTGTGGATCATAAATATTGGATAATATTGAAAATAATTAGAATTATGTTCATGCTGAACCTATACATATACATAGAAGCAGTCATTAGAACAGAATACAGGGGCTAGTGCATGGTTTAAAATCAGTAAAGATGTGTGACAGGTATTTAACCTTTCCCCATGTTTATTCAATTGTATGCTGATTAAATAATCTGAGAAACAGAATTATATGAAGGAAAATGAGACATCAGGTTTAGAAGACTCACTGACAGCCTGGGATATGCAAATGACATAACCTTGCTTGCTGAAATTGAAGATGTCTTATTAATGCCCTTATTAATAAAGATCAAACACTACTGATTCAACATGGATTACATCTACACATAAAGAAATCAAAAATCAGTTTTGTAAGGTAGAATTGGGGTCATGATAGTGGGGGTGCAGGACATTAAAGAACTAGAGGAAAGTTGTCTGTTTCATCAGTGCTATACTGCACCTTGACTGGTTCATCTCTTCCTTGTGACACTTCTGTAACAGGATGTCCAATTGTCTACAGATGGGCTTTGGGTCTCTACTCCATGCTCCCCCTCATTCACTTTGATATGATCTTCTATTCTGGGTCTTCGATGCCTGATACCTGATCCTACCAACATCTCAAGATCACACAGGCTGGTGTGCTTCTTCCATGTGGGCTTTGTTGCTTCTCAGCTAGATGGCCGTATGATTATCTTCAAGCCTTTAAAACCCCAGATGCTTTATCTTTTGACAGCCGGGCACCATCAGCTTTCTTCACCACATTTGCTTATGCACCCATTTTGTCCTCAATTCGGTAGGGAAGGTGAGCATCAATGATTGCCCGGGTATTAGAAGAAAGTGTTCTTGCGTTGAGGGAGTACTTGAGTAGAAGCCCAATGTCCGTCTGCTATCTTAATAGTTAACTTATAAATATATGTACATAGATCTATTTCCCTATCATTATATATAAATATATTTACATATGTGCATGCCTGTATTTAGACCTCTACGAATGACCTTTACTTCCTAGTTCTTTCCTGTATTTCCTTTTATTTTCCTCTTGTCTCACTATCATGTTTGGCCTTCAATTGGGTTTTAGTGATTCCTTTCGGCTACACTGTCCTTGATAAAGCCCACCATTCATCCTATGCCTTCCTCACCATCGATTTTAGATCACTTGTTGTTCCCTTGTCACTGGGTCTTTTGACACACCACTTCCTTTGCCCCAAATTCCCCTCTGCCGTGTCCCCCTGGAACTTCCAGTCCCGTTGTTTTCTCCTCCAGATTATTTATCCCACCTATCTTACTTAGATAGACATGCAGAGACAATAATAAGCACGAAAACAAGACAGAGCAAAACAAAACAAAAGACCAAAATAACAACCACAATAAAACCAATGACAAAAAAGGAAAAGGCTCTAAATAGTTCAAAGTCTGTTTGTTGACCTTTAGGAGTGCTTTATGGTTGAGTTTGATGGGATACCACTCCCTGACCCCAAAGTCTATTTTTGGTATTACCTAGAGACTTCATTGATTTGCTCCCCTTGCTGCTCTGTTGCACACCCTTAGTGTTTTGCCCCACTGTGGTATCGTCAGATTGAGCAAAATTCCCACACTGTGTCTCTAGTGTTGTCCCATGTAGAGTTATGGGTCAGTGAGGGGTGTCGTTGTCACATGGTGGGACCAGCCCTATGGTCCTCTCTGTGCATTGGCTGTTTTGAGCAGGAATTTCATAGGAATATCATTCTAGGAACATGGTGTGCCAGGATGTGTTCCACTCTCTCTCTTTCCCTCTTTGTTTACTCCTGTGGGCTCTGATCAGATGCGCCCCTATCCCAGAGCTGTAACATCAGTGCTGTCCTCAGAAGTTCATTCTTTGCGCATGGGAGGGCTACACGTGTTGGGATCGGGGCTAGCCCCACAGACCTCTCTATTGGTTTCCTGCTTCATGCAGGTATGTTGCATTCACATCTTTGTGCACTCAGTTGAAGTCCAGTCCCTCTCTCCTTCTCCTGTGGAGATATAAACAATGCCCTCCCCTTGGCTGGGTTAGTACCCTGTTCCCCCCACTACCCATGTCTTTCTTTCTTTCTTTCTTTCTTTCTTTCTTTCTTTCTTTCTTTCTTTC
>NW_022103918.1:6670645-6675812 GCF_000313985.2 Echinops telfairi | reverse complement strand
ATAGCCGGGCACCATCAGCCTTCTTAACCACACTTACTTATACACACATTCGTCTTCAGCGTTTATATGGGGAAGGTGATCACACAATGATGGTTTTTGTTCTTTGGTATCTGCTACCTGATCCCTTCAACAGTTCGTGCTCACACAGGCTTTTGTGCTTCTTCTCTGAGTCTCCACAATTTTAAAACATTTTCTACTTTCTTTTTCTCAGTGTTATTAGCTCCCCACTTACCCTTACCTCCACTGCCATCCACCTAAGAAACTATCGATCCAGCTACAGTCTTTAAAGATTTACCTATCCTGGATTTCATATACAGAAAAACAAACAAAAGAAAAAGAAAAACCAAAACCCAACAACAATAACAGAATGCAACTGAGAAAAACCTGAATCGAAAAGAAAAAAGAAAATATTTAAAACTAGAACAAATTTAACATAGGTCAAAATAAAATCAAACACTAAGGTGTTGCTGTTGTTGTTATTGAGTACTTCCCTACATTCTGACCTGTCAAGCTCCAGGCTCATACTGTGAATCCCCGGCCCTAGTTCTAGAATCATTCATCCTGCCAAGAAGACCTAGTTAATTTATTGGAGAATGCTTTTAGAGACCAAGATCTAGGTGCTAGGTGTACTCCTTGTTCTTAAGATGTCCTTGCTTCTAGGACCTATCAGCTAACAGATCAAGGAAATATTTGCATGTATATTAAACCATGTATATGCATATATCTATAAATATTTCCATATGTAGCTATCTGTACCCTTATTAAATTAAACATGAGCTCTTACCAATCCAATTTAAATTGATTACAATGGTAAACTATGTAATAGTTGTAATAGTAATATTACACATAGTAATACAACTATGCAGTAGTAATATTTTACTATGGGACAAAATCAATCCAATAAAGAAATAAAAGTATTTCCAACATAGTGCTCAATCAATTGAATATTTGTATAGGGTAAAATAAGCTTAGACCTTTACCTTACACTATATATAAAGAGAACTCAAAATTGATCATAGATGTAAATGTAAAATCTGAAAATATAAAAATATTTAAGGGAAAGTCTATGAGACTTTTGACAAAAAGTTGTAAGAACACAAAGAGCACTAACCATTCTTTTAAATTGATAAATTAGATGTCAGATTGTTTGATGCATTAAATCCAAAATAGATAAACCATTTAGAACTAGTAATGGGAGTAATGATTCCCTGAGGGTACTGGAGAATGATAAGGGAGAACTGCCAGCAATGATGACTATATAACCCCACTCAAAGGAAATGAATAATAGAATTGCAGGTTAATGGATACAATGGATGTTGTAAGATACAGCAAATAATAATAATGATAATGATAATAATAAGGATTCCTGGGGGGTGGTAGGGTGGGGTAGGCAGGGGATAAAGGGGAGCTGATATAAAAGAGTTCCAGAGAAAGAAAAAGTTTTGAAAATGATGGTGGTAGCAATTGTACAGCTATGCTTGATCTAATTGAATTATGGATTGTTATATATGCAAGAGCTCCCAGCATTTTTTTTAAAAAAAGGAAAAAATATTTTAGAAATAAAAATAAAACAACTTTTTCTCTTTAAAGGCACCATTAAGAAAACAAACACACAAACTAATAAAAGAAAGAAAAAAATTCTATATGCATAAGACAACGTGGAGCCAGAATATGGCAAGAACTCATAATTCAATGATAAGGCACCATTCCAATTTGAAAAGTGGGCAAAAAATCTGAAAAGAGTTACTTCACAAAAGAAGATAAGTGTATAGACATGCTCCATATCATCAATTATGGAAATGGAAGTTAAGACAACGGTAAGATACTAAGGTATGTACATCCGCAACTTCCCCCTAACAAAAATATCCCACTGCCTTTGAGTTGACTCTGACTCATAGTGCCCCCAGACCAAACTCAAACCAAACTCACTGCGCTATAGAGTCAATTTTCACTCAGAGGTTTGACTCATGGTGGCCTTATAGGGCAGGGTAGAACTGCCTCTGTAGGATTCCAAAACTGTAACTCTTTTCATAAATAGAAGGCCCAGGGCCTTCTTCCATGGAGCAGCCAGTGGTTTTGAACTGCTGATCTCATGGTTAGAAGTCTAATGCATAACCACTACCCATCAGGGCTCCTCATAGCAACCCTACAGGAAAGGTTAAAAAAAAGCCTGTCTTTCTCCTGAGGAGTACTTGGTGGGTTCCAGTGCTGGCTTTGTGAGGAGCAGCCCACCAAGTAAACCACGATACCACTAGGTGTACTTATGTTAGAAAGACTATAATTTCCAAAATAAAAATAACCTTAGCAAGTTTGGGCCTATATAGAGTAACTGGAACTCTCAAGTACTACTGGCTGAAATGTAAATTTAAATATAGTCACTTTGGACAATTTACTTTTCTTTTTTTAAGTTAGTCTTCTGCCAAACAATATACTAGAATAATTTAAAACATAAAAATGTGTACATAAATGCTCCCTGATGTTTTATCTTTAAATCAAGAATAAGAAATAATCCAAAAATCCATCATAAGGTAAATGTATACAAATTGTGGTATGTCCACTGAATGGAATAGTGAACTATTGGTACACATAACAATACCGCTGAAACTTAAAATTAGTATGCTTAAGAAAAACAAAAATAGTGTACTGTTTGATTTCACTTAGATAGACTTTTCAAAAATGTAAGATGATCTATAATCTCAGGAAGTGGATCAGTTACCTACAGACAGATTAATGATGGATTACAAATAGAGGAAATTTCTGAGCATTATGAAAGGTTCTGCGTGTGTAATTTAGTGACAATTTTATGGGTATAAACACGTGAATGGTCCTTAAAAAACAGAAAAATTACATTATCTTTTAACACCATTTTTCATAAACTTTCAACTCCCTTGTGTGTCAAAATTAGTCACATGCTGTATTTTAAGCTGCCTTTTTACTAGACTTCATTTAAACCTCATCATAAACTTTTTCTTAAAAAAATGTTGGGAGGAAATGAGCAGCCTATGGAGTAAGATTGGTCATGATTTGATAATTATTAAAGGTGGAGAATAAATACAGGGGTATCATCCAGTTTTCTATTGTATAGACACAGTTTTGCAAATAAAATATTTCTAAATTTTCTGGCTACAATCTTTTAAAAATATAATTGTGACTCTTTATGAAGAACTCTTCAGGGAAAAGTTCACTTTCTTGCCTTCTCAAAACCAGCCTCAATTCCATTAAGTCAATTCCAACTCACAGTAACCTTATAAAACAGAGTAGAACTTCCCCTGTGAGTTTCAGAGATTAAATCTTTACTGGATTAGAAAGCCTAGTCTCTCACCAAAGGAATGCTGTTAGGTTTGAATTTCTTACTTTGTGATTCGCAGTCCAACATGTAACCCACTATGCCCCTGGGCTCTGTTCAGTGCTTACCAGTTGTTTAACACTTTATATATTTTCTGACTATCCTATATGGTGGCTTGCATATGATAACTAATCCTTTTGCTCTAGCTTTATAAATGGCAACACAGTGGGTTAAGAACTAGACTGTTAACTAAAAGGTCAGTGATTATCATGCTCACTGACCCCTGCAGTCTCAGCAACCCGATAGAGCAGATCTTCTATGTCTTATAGGGTTGATAGGAGTTGGAATTGATTTTATGGCAAGCAGTTAATTTTGCTTTTATTTGTGATTACAAGATGGCACTTTTGATGAGATCAGGCACGTTCAGGATGGTATGGCCATAAAACAAGATGGCACTTTTGAAGGAAAAAAAATTATGTGGAAATAAACAAGGGTATGATCAGATTTTCTTTCAAGATCATGTTGGAACTTGCCAAATGATACATCAGTGGGTTATGTAATTCTCTATTATATACCCGTGTAAGTCTGGGTACATTAGAGAAACAAATCCACAGAAACTCATATGTGTAAGAGAGAGTTTTATATAAAGGGTAAGTGTGCATCAAGAAAACATCCCAACCCAGTGCTGCCCAAGCCCACAAGTCCAGCATTAGCCCATATGTCCAACACCAATCCACAATTCCTCCTCCATCTCACAAAACAGACGCAATGATACCAACTGCAGGAGGAAAGCCAAGTCAGTGAGTGTGTAAGCATCTCAGCGCTGGCAGGGGTCCCCACATGGCTGCTCCAGCACCCAGGGCTGCATCAGGGTAGGTCCATGTGGCTTCTCTTCAGGGATGTCTTGCAGGAAGTGAACCTTGCCAGCTAAAGCAGGGAACTGGCTAAGGCAGCTGCACCCTGGTCCGACCATCAGAAATCAAGAGACCTGAGAACTAGAAAGGAGAGGCTCACCAAGCCATTTATCTCTCCACCCTTCAATTAACCCCACATGTGATTATCGGCCAGGTTGGCACAATAAGCTTTAACTATCTCAGTACCTTTGTGTGACATACTGTCTTCTAATAATTAAAATATTTTGTAACTTTGTGAGTGTAGATGTTAGTTTGTAAGAAATTGAAATGATACTGATGACACTTGTCCCAAAATAATATAAAATTTTGTCAAGTAGGGATTTTTATCTAATGGGATATAAAGGATGCCTGCCTGATTTTAAAAAATGACCCCCAATTATCATGCTTTAATTCCTTTGCAAGATATTAATTGGACTTGAACCTAATTTAATAATTTATTTTAATTCTTCCTTTCAGGGACTATAAATACTTTTTCTACTCTGATCTTTTGAAGTAGCTTTACTACCAGCTTTACTGGTTCTCTCATTAAAAAGTTAGATAGATGTTTAACATGTGCCCGCTGAAAATTAGTAAAGAAATGCCCAAATCCTGCCTTGCGTCGATCACACTGCACACCCTAAGAACCTCACAGCAACAGCACAAAGGGGAAATCAAAAGGCTCAATTTTGTTATTGGCTCAGTTGTGCCTAAAGCCACACAGCAGAGCTCTATGAAAAGCCAGCCTTACTGTTTAAGTGGTGGAATTCCTCCTTTCCCCTAACTCTAAACTAAATTTTATTATCTGGCAGCTACCCCAGGCCTTGTAAATGAAGATAGAGTTGCAACCCCCGTTTACACGCACCAAGGGGCACCTCGGAAAAGAGACCTGGTGATCTACTTCCAGAAAGGCCAGCTATTGAAGACGCATGGAACGCTATACTACACTCACTGCACATAGGCTCTCCATGAACCAGAATCAGCTTCAGGG
>NW_022103918.1:6664371-6670277 GCF_000313985.2 Echinops telfairi | reverse complement strand
CAGGTGACCTTTGGGCACGAATTAATCATCTCATAAATGTGGCCCTCATCAGTATCCTGAAATCTGATCGATTGGAACAGCTACAAGTATCCTTTTTAATGCGGTAGCAAGAACAATCATAGAGGGGATGGGGCTGGATAATCCTCTCGATGTCATACTCCACAGCAGGGTTGAAACGAATAAATCCTGGAATAAATTCTAATCCTGGTGGAGAGGTCAGACTTAGAATCTCATATGGTAACAAAAGAACTATCAAGTCATGTGTTAGGTCCGAAAGGAAAGAAAGACTACTATGGACTAGGGCATTCTGAATGAACTTCAAGTGAAATACTATTTGAAGAAAGAAGCAAATGCAGGAATTTTTCAAGAGGGCTTTTAGGGACAGGGAGACTAGCAGAGTATATCCCGGGATAAAAATTCTATTTATTAAACATGGGATATAAGAGCACTGACTGTAAGACGTGTAAGAGATGTGTTTAAATAAGACATAGCAAGGAGATAGGGACAGGGAATGGAAACAGGGCAGCAGGGCCAGAGGCAGGAAGCTGAGTTCTAACACACACTGACAGTGGGACTGTACACCCTGGGATAAGGGAAGTTCTGGCTCACAGCAGTTAAGACTTCTTTCCTCTAAGCCTACCCTCACAGTGCCTATGACAGACGGCTCTCTAGACATTTCACTGTTTGAAGTTTAGTAAATCTGAATGACCCTCCAGGCAGCATCATTAATTCTCCCAGACATTCATATTCATCTTCTTCTAGAACACATTGGACTGGAAGAAAGTAAAGAAAAGGAGCTATGATAGAAGAAGTGGGTTTCTGGTTTGGATGGACAAATGAGAACATATGTATTACAAGTGCTAGTGCTCTAGACTACTAAGCAGGCACTTAAGGCATCCCATGCAGAGGATAAAATTGGTCCTGAAAATCCTAGAAGATGGTCCTAGCTTTGTCACCAGCTATCTTGGGCAAATCATTTTGCCACTCTACTCATAGTTTCCATATCTGTGAAATGGGAGAATTAAATAAAACGTACCTCTTAGTTTTCCTTCCAACTCTAACTAAATGGTGATGTTACATTAAACAATAGATTGAATTATGAGGAAAAGAAAGGGACTTACTTTTGTATAAATAAACCATCAATGATCTTTGGATGGCCCCTTCCCAAAATCTTTAAGCTCTTTACTTTCCAAATAGAAACCATATTCTATGAGAGAATGAAACACCATGATTACATTCACCATACTACAGAGAGTAACCAACAGAAAACCACATGTGCATTATTCCATTAATGAGATGCTGCCTCCTGCAGTACAGTATCGACATAGCTTGAGCTCAAAGTGTTTCCTAATGGTAAAAGCAAACAACTATTTTGTTTTATTTTAATAGTCTCGCGTTTTGAAGTTGTTTTAATTGGCATGGTGGGAAGAAAACTGGATGTCAACTTTTTTTTCTTTCTTTCTTTTAATCTTGAAGGAAAATGCTTCCTGCCTAGGAATCTGTTCCCTCCGCACACTGCTCTGTAGCCTGGTTTCTCCACCGTGCTTTGTGCCACCTGGTTTGCAGCTGAACGAGGAACAATCCTCTCCATTCTGCATTAGTCTTGCTTCAAGAGCTCATAAGAAAACAGTGATCCCAAATGTGGCAGGCTCTTGAGAACGTGTAATTACACCGAAACAAATAGGGTATGTGTTAGCCTAAATATGTCTGGTGTGATTTATTATTTTTGTTACAGTTCAATAAGTTTTAGTCTTTGATGTGAGGCTTTTCATTGAGGGAAATGTATGGTAATTCTAACAGTAAAGCAAGTATTACAAGAGCAAAGACTGTGGAGCCAGACTGACTGGTTTGAAATCCAGGCACAGTACTTAGTAGCTATGTGATCTGGGACAAGTTACTTAACCTCCCTGTAGCTCAGTTTCCTTAGCTATGAAATAGGTATAATTTTTTAATGCAATCTGAGTAAATTTATAGATGGTATAAAGAAGTTCAAATAGTTTAAAAGTTATTTCACAGATAGCAAAACAACATCCCAATCAATGTTGCAGTTCTTTTAGATATACTTTGAGCCCTCTTACTGTTGTTTTTCCTTTTTCTTTTTTATTAAAAGATCAATTTATTGGGGACTCTTACAGCTCTTACAACAATCAATTGTATCAAGCATATTTGTACATATGTTGCCTTCATTATTTTCTAACCATTTAGTTTCTACTTGAGCCCTTGGTATCAGCTTCCTTCCCCCCACCTCCAACTGTCCCCCTGTTATCCCTTGATAAATTATAAATTATTATTATTGTCATATCTTACCACCGGCAGCTGTCTCCACTCCAACATGGTTTCTGTTGTTCATCCCCCTAGGGGGTTGTTTATGTGTCCATTATTGTGATAGGTTCCTCCAATCTCCTCCCCTTCTCTCCTCACCTTCCCCTATCCTCCTGGTATTGCTATTCCCATTCCTGTTTCTAGATTCCATGTGGTGTGTCCTGACAGCTTATCTCTTATCTGTACCTGTGTACATGCTCTGTTCTAGCCCAAAGTGAAAAGCAAAACTAGGGTCATGATAGTGGGGGGTGGGTGGGTAAGGAAGTCTCAAGGAAACAGAGGAATACTGTGTGTCTCAGTGCTATACTGCACCCTGATTGACTCATCCCTTCTTGTGACCCTTCTGTGAGAAGATGACCAATTATCTACAGATGGGTTTTGGGTCTCTACCCCAACTCCCCTTATTCTCAACAATATGGTTTTTTTGTTTGTTGGTTGGTTGGTTTGGGGCCTTCTGATGCGGGTTACCCGATCCCATGACTGGTGAGCTTCTTCCATGTGGGCTTTGTTGCTTCTGACCTAGATGACCTCTTGTTTACCTGCAAGCCTTTATGACCCCAGACACTATATCTTTTGATAGCCAGGCACCATCTGCTTTCTTCACCACCTTTACTCATGCGATCATGTTGGAAAGGTGAGCATCATGGAATTCCAGGTTCCTTCACTGGAGCATACTGCAACAGAGCACAACACTGGGGACACACGGCCAAGAGTTAATCCAGTCTGAACCCCCCACAGCAGGCCAAACCACGAAGGGAACATAACAGATCGGCAACAGGAACAAAGCAAAGTCACAAAGCCCCTGAAGAGCCCCCCTAATAGACTTCAGGATAAGCGAGGCAGTTGCCAGAATTCCCCAAGGATCAGTGGGCAGAGTCATAAGGGTCATTTGACAAACCTGGAATTATGAATGCTTTTTTTGATTTGGGTCTTTTTTTCACTTTAGTTATGACTTTTCTCTCTCTCTCTTTATTATTATTCAATCTTTTGTTTTCTTTTTGTTTTATCTCTGGTGTTATTGGTTTTGCCTATCTATATAAGATAGGTATGGGAAGCAAGCTCGAGGAGAAAGCAATGGGAGTGATGGTTCCAAATGACTTGGAGGGAGGAGGAAGTGGGGGAAGGGAGTGTTGAGCAAACAATGCCACAGACAGGGGAACAACTAGGGAATTAAAAGCAAAAACAAAGAGAACATATAGATCCTGGGGGTGTTGAAGCAACAACAATCTAGCTGAGAGAAATTGCTAAGAGACAGTTGAGTTAGTTGAAGTTTATTGTGCCAACCTGCCCAATAAATACATGTGGGTTAATTGAAGGATGGAGAGATAAATGGCTCAGTGAACCTCCTTTGAGTTCTCAGGTCTCTTGCTTTGTGATGGTTGCACCAGGGTGTGGCTGCCTTAGTCAGTTCCCTGTTTCAGCTGGCAAGGCTCACTTCCTGCAAGACATTCCCAAGGAGAAGCCACATGGACCTACCCCAATGCAGCCCTGTGTGCTGGAGCAGCTGTGTGGAGACCGCTGCCAATGCTGAGATGCTTACACGTTCACTGATTCGTGTATGGCTTTCCTCCTGCAGTTGACATCATTGCTTGTCTTTTGTGAGATGAAGGAGGACTTTGTGGATTGGTGTCAGACATATGAGTTAATGTTGGACTTGTAGACTTGAGCAGCACTGGGTTGGGATGTTTTCTTGATGTGCGCTCACCGTTTATATAAAACTCTCTCTTCACATATGCGTTTCTGTGGATTTGTTTCTCTAATGTACCCAGACTAACACACAGTAGAAGGGCAAGCATGATGGTGGGGCAAGAGGAAGGTGAAAGGAAGCAGGAAAGCTCTAGGAAGCAAAGCTATATTTATAGAAGAATAAACATAGGTGTGTATATATGTAAATACATTCATTCATAATAATAAAGGTATTAGCCTATGTAGATATATTTACATGGCAATACACTGAGGTAGTGGATGGACTGTGGGCCTCTGCTCCAGCCCTGCCTCAACACAAGAACATGTTGTCTTCTTACTGTTCTTGAGCTACACTTTCTTCCTAGGTGACTCCTTCCATTTCTGTGGGTCAAAAATACTTTCAACTTCCAAATTTAGACATTCAGCTCTAACTTGGTCTGTCTGAATTTTTCACTGTCTGATTTTTAATTTTTTTCTTTTATTGAACTATAATATTCATAACATACAATTTAATAATTCAATCATAACAAGGAAGGTAGTGCAATCATCAGCATAATCATCATTGGAATATTTTCTTCCTTCTTATGCCTATCAATGTTGACTCCATATTTTCTATACGCCTAGGCAATCATTAATCCAGTTTCTGCCTTCATAAATGCACCCATCCTGATTTCCCTATATAGATAAACATACAAAACAAAGGCAAACAACAAACAAGTGCCCAGCAACAATGACGATATAAAAGTTAGAAAGACTAAGAAAAGGCAGAGAATATTAGAAATATAGAATAAATTCACATTGGGTCCAGAGGGAGATCAAATTACAAAGTGTTATATTCCGTCTTAAGTACAGCTACTAAAATCCACTCCATATTATTCTTTGTCTGAAATTTGGGCTGTTAACATTCCTAGACTATGCAAATGGATTTGAGGCTATCACCCATAGCTTTCTGCAAACCAAGTATTAGGCACTTGTATCATTCCCTCCTAAAAGTGTGAATTTTATTATTTATAATCCTTGGATCACACACACTGGTGTGCTTCTTCCATGTGGAATTAGCTGACTCCTCACTTAGATGGCTGCTTGTTTTGAGATGTCTTTAAGCTGTTAGATGCCATTTTACATGATAGCCTGGAATCATCTGAGTTCTGCACACTCTACCATGACTTCCATGTCTCCATTGATTTCCTCGTGAGAGCAAATGAAATTGGCATAACATTAATATTTACTTCCCAAGTATTAAATGCTTCTTAGAGGCAAGGATAGGAAGACTTTATCTCATGTGCATTAGACTTGTTATCAGGTGAAAATAGTCCTGAGAAAGGGACATTAAGCTTAGTAGGAAGCCACCAACAAGAGGAAGACCATTAATGAGATAGACTGACAGCTCAAACATAATCATACTTCTGAAGGTGGCTCAGGACGGGGCAGTGTTTTGTTCTGCTGGGCACAGGATCACAGTGAGTTGGAACTGACTGGACAGCACCTACAAACAACAACGAGAAGCACAGAATAGAAACAAATAAGAATCAGTACTTTTAAAATACAGGTCTTGTGATAGAAGCACCAGAGAGTGCATAATGATACCTAACAATAACAGATATTAAAGAAATGCCTAAGAAGAATGCATGGTACAGCATTCTATTAGCAATATAAACATCTTTGTTAAATAAATACATTTTAGGGGGAAAGGGAATGACCTTTATCATTACTTTTTCTTACATTTCCCTTTCTTTCATGCATTTCTCTTTTTTTTTCATATTTCTGGTCCATAACAATTGTCATCAATTGTTTGCTTGTTATGCTTTAAGTGCCCCCCCCCATTTTATTTTAGAGATCTTAATTCATTGGCCGTGGACAATCACTTTTATGAAGATAGGAGTGTCATGTTTACGAAT
>NW_022103918.1:6659030-6663437 GCF_000313985.2 Echinops telfairi | reverse complement strand
GTCTTGTGTGATGTCTACATACAGGGGTCCTCAAACTTTTTAAACAGGGGGCCAGTCACTCTCCCTCAGACGGTTGGAGGCCCGGACCATAGTTTTAAAAAAAACTATGAACAAATTCCTATGCACACTGCACATATCTTATTTTGAAGTAAAAAAACTAATGGGGCAAAAACACCCGGTGGACTGGATAAATGTCCTCGGTGGGCTGCATGTGGCCTGCAGGCTGTAGTTTGAGGATGCCTGATTGTACATAGATCTTTATCCCTATCGTTATATATAAATATATTTTCATAGGTACATGCCTATATTTACACCTCTAGAAATGTCCTTTGCCTACAAGTTCTTTCCTCTATTTTCGTTTACTTTCCTTCTGTCCCACTATCATGTCCTCAATTGTCATTACTTATTAATCCATTCCATTTGTTATGTTCTTTCTTATTCCCCTACCATTAGAGAGCAACAGGGACCACGTGGAAGAAGTACACCAGACTGTGTGATCACGAGGTGTTGACAGGATCAGGTATCAGGCATCAGAAAACCCCAAACAAACAATCTTATTCATGTGAATGGGGAGGGCGGATAAATGATAGCGCAAGAAATATTTCGAAGAGTTCAATGTTCATCTATAAGAAAAAGGAGCTGAGGTACAGAGAAATGAACAGACTTATCTGCAAACAGCTAAAAGAATGGTCACATGTTCACGATCTGCCACTCCACAGCACACTAGTTTCTCACTGCTCCTTTCTCAGGACTTCTCATCCCATGTCGTTTTCTCTCTTCAGACTATACCTCACGGGACTGCAGGGATGGGGACGGAGTGTTTTGCTAAAGTGTTCCTAATGGCCTTCCCAATCTACTTGCTCAAATTTCCTTTTGCTGGTGTTATGTAGCATGCCACTAGTTATGACTCAGAAATCAAGACACACAGTAGGATTTTTTTTACCTTTAAAAAAATATATGCGTGAATGCCTACACACTGAGTGAGTTATAAAGGCAAACAATTTAAATCACAGGCAACCCATTATTTGTAGACTTAGCTTTATTTAAAAGAATAAACTGACATGAAATTGACAGTGTTCTAAAATCCAGGCATGTGTCATCCCACATGCATATGTACACACCAGACACAACTAAAATGATATGCACATTCAGATTCTAGAATTTTAGCATTTTGCATGTTGTGCTCTTTCAGTTATCTGAGCACCAGTCATGTGCCAAATTATTTATTTCAGCATAATTTAATTATTCACTCTCACTTACAGAGCATTAACTACATTTTCAATGAATTTGTTGATACAACACTAAACAAATCAAAGCTGATAACTAGCTTATAGCCTAGAAGGAAAAACAGATAGGAGAGTTAAATACATTAATTTTTGTTTTTCAACTAGGAAAACCACACCATGCCTCCACGGGCCACTATGAAGAAGTAATAGAACAGAAGACAGTCTAGTCTCGTTAAGTCACAGGATATATAAATAATCAACAAACATACATCATTAGTGATTGAGAATGCCTCTATGGGGGAAACAATCAGAGTGTTACCATAGATGAGAAAGAGTAATGGTAAGAATAAGTTATTTTGGTGTATCTAGAAGTATTTCTCTGAGGAAGTGACCTGAAACAAAGTTAGAAGAACAAGCTGAGTAAAAAAGTGCTTTAAGAAGAAGGAAGGAAGGAGCTGGATCCTTGATCCAGAAATAAGCTCGGAATTGAGCTCCGTATTGCAATGTTTGCTGTTGAAAGGTGGTCAGTGAGGGGGGGTGTTGAAAACCCTGGGAGTTGGTGCAAGATGAAGTTGATGGAAGAGGCAAGACCTCGAGCCTTCGTAAGCTCCAAGACGGTGGTAAGGGTTGGCATTGTATCCTAAGTACAATGAAAAAAACATGGGACAATATTAAAGAAGGAAATGATATTATACAATCTACATTTCCCAACAATCACTCTGATTACTAGTGTGGAAAATGGATTACAAAGGTTACGAATAAAGAAAGAAAACATATTTGGAAGGTTTTTTCAGAGCATATTGGAGAAACAATGACAGGTTGGACTAACATGGATGGTCAATGATTCATGATTATATATATATATCCCTCTAATAAACTGGATGTGGTAAATGTTAATATGTGGAAGATTACCCAGTGTTTGACCTAAGTTTTCTTATTCAACATTGCCCTATATATGGGGGGGTACCCAAAATAAACCAGAACATATACTTTAATTTTTTTACAAAACAACCTTATCACCTTCAAAGTACTCTCCATTACACTTAATACATTTGTAAAATCTGTGGTTCCATTCTTGGAAACACTTTTCAAACTCATCTGTTTGGATGGCTGACAGCAACTTGCTTTTTTTTCTTCACCTCTTCTAGGTCATTAAATCACTGTCCTTTCATGCCCCTGTTCATTCACAGGAAACAAAAAGAAGTCAAAGAGAGTGAGATCAGGTGAGTAAGGTGTGTGGAGCAAGAGAGGCATGCTGTTTTTGCAAAAAGCTAGCACACTGAGATGGCCGCATGAGCAGGCACATTTTCATGGTGGCAAAGCCAGCCCCTTGTCTGCCACAAATCAACCCTTGTCTGCCACAAGCCAGCCCCTTGTCTGCCACAATTCAGGCCTTTTTTTTGGTCCCACACTGCTACAGATTCTTTTCAGAACCTCTAAATAGAAAACATGATTAACAATATGACCTGGTGGAATGAACTCCAAATGCACTATAAGTTGACATTTTCCTCCATTAGGAAAATTAACAGATGTCCAGAATGAGGTTTGCCACCAATCAACATTTCACCTTTTTCAAAACAAGAAACCCACTCATGAACTTGAATTCTTCCCATAGGACTGTCCTTGTAAGCTGTGTTCAACATTACAACAGTTTCTGTGGTGTTTTTCCTGAGCAGGAAACAAAATTTCACAGCTGCACCCTGTTCTCTTAAATTGGCCATCACAAAAAAACAAGGTTCGAGTGAAGCTGCTTTTCCAAAAAAGTTCACTGTGACCAGAGAGAACATTCCAGCCAACACCACTGGGTGCACTAACTCAGAGAGTTGCTGGATGCTCACCTAGCACAGAAAAAAATGCATACTACAAAAGCTCCTACTAGTATCTACCAACATATTATCCATTTGGCCCAGGACAGCATTTTAACTCTTAGGAATTTCCACTTAAAATGCAAATATTCTAGGCAAAAGACACATCATATACCTGTCATGTCACAGCAGGACGAAATATTTCAGCAGATGGCTGAGAGGAAGTCTTTGCCTCTGTTGCATCACAACATTGAAAAAGTAAAAGTAAAAGAGGAAAGGGAAGTAGAAGGTGCCAACCTTTGTTTTTTTTTCAGAGCTTGGCAGGTGACTAACCTTGGGTGTCACTTATTGATTAGAATGTTATTTTCTTGGGAACTGAGTTTATGCATATTCAAATGAATAATTAATTAAGCCAAATAAGGAAGTAAATTTAGACTAGATTAGAATGCAGTAAGGATTGAGATGGAACCATGCTGTGCTTGCAAACATGACTGAAACAGTGTTCTGTAATGTTTGTGAGATTTGTTTGCATTTATTGAAAGAAAGGTCAAGAGTGAAGCAAATTCTGTTGAAAAAGCACATCCTACCAGAAATTGCAAAAAGAAAGTGTTTGGAATAAATAAAGCCTTTAAAATAAGAAAATAGCTAAAAGTCAAGCGAGAGATCATCAAGGACAGGGTCACATGAAAAATCACGGTATGAATCATTCCAAAGCTAGATTTTACTCTTGACTTCATGTCCATAAAATGTTATATAAAAATAATTTTAAAAATACAAACGTGAAAACTTACAAACAATTATGTTGGGAATTAATTATAATTCCAAATGTTTCATTATTTATTAATAATTTTAAAGTCATTCTAAACCCTTTTATATAGATATCGAATACATTTGCATTCATTGTCTCTGTCATGAAATTCAGTCCAGTTCAAATCTGTGGGCCAAGTGTTAATTAAGCTGAGTTTTCCAATTCACATACCTACAGGGACTGATGAAACAGGAAGTTGAAGCAGGAAGACCAAGACTGGTGAATACAGAGGTGGATGGATCCAAGTCCAAAAGGACAGATGGCAGGTTCTGATGGGTCCCAGGACCAGCAGGAAATATGATGGGCCATTGGCTCAAGTCCAAGGTCCCAGATATCAACCAGCCAGGTGCAGAGGCCAGATATGCAAGAAGTGAAGAAATTCTCCACAGTGTCTACTTATATATGAGGGGGTACCCCCATCAAAAAATGGGAAAAAAGCCCCACTGGGTGTAGTACACATTTTTTTCCCACTAGGTGAGCATAGAGCAAATCTGTCTGAGTTAGTGCACCCAGTAGCATAACCTGGAGAGGTTCTCTCTGGTCACAGTGAATTTTTTTCATTAAAAGC
>NW_022103918.1:6655874-6658024 GCF_000313985.2 Echinops telfairi | reverse complement strand
AAAAAAAGAGGGAGGTGCTGTCAGCCATCCAAACAGATGAGTTTGAAAAATGTTTCCAAGAATGGAACTGCAGAGTTTACAAGTGTGTTAAGTGTATCAGCCAACGTGGTAGTCAATGGAGAAAAGATGAACACAGTCTCACCAAAAAAGGGGACCAGACAAGGATGCCCCTTGTCCCCACTCTCATTTAATCTCAGACTGTAGGTTTTAGCTAACAGCATAAGGCAAAGAGAAGACATCAAAGGTATTTGCCTGAGGAAGGAAGAGGTGAAACTATTGTTATTTGCACATGATATGATTTTATATATGGAAACATCCCAAAAGCTCCACAAAGGGAGTACTGGAAGCAATAGAGGAATATGGCAGAATGGCAGGATAGAATATCAACAAACAGAAGTCTATCAGACTGCTATACACATTAGACAAGACCACAGAAGAGGAGATCAAAAAGGTGGTACCCTTCACATGATCCAAGCAAAAATTGAAATATCTAGGGATATACCTCACTAAAGGAACAAAAGATCTATATGAGGGAAACTACAGAACACTATTACAAGAAACCAAGAGTGACCTCAACAAATGGAAGAATATCCCATGCTCATGGATTGGAAGATTCAATATCGTAAAGATGTCAGTTCTGCCCAAGGCATTATATAAGTTTAATGCTGCCGCGATACAATTACCCTCATCTTTCTTTAAAGAAATGGAAAAACTGATTACCAACTTCATATGGAGAGAGACGCCCAGAATTAGCAGAGAACTCCTCAAGAAGGAGGACCATGTGGAAGGGCTTGTTTTACCTGACAGCACATATTATAGAGCCACAGTAGTCAAAACCACATGGTATTGGTACAATGACAGATACTCAGATCAATGGGAAAGAATGGAAAACTCAGAAATAAAATCATCAGCATACAGACCACTGATCTTTGATAAGGGCCCCCAAAATATCAAATGAGAAGCGGATGCCCTCTTCAACAAGTGATGCTGAAAAAAATGGACATCTACCTGAAGAAAAATGAAGCAAGACCCTTCTCTCACTCCATGCACAAGAATAAACTCAAGGTGAATCACAGACCTCAAGGTAAAATTCCATACTATTAGGGTAATCAATGAGGGAATTGGGACAAGCCTGAGAACTTTGGCGCAGGGAATCTATAGGCTATCAGAAATACGGAAGGACACAAATACAGAGAAGTCACAAACTGACAAGTGGGATATACTGAAGATAAAACACCTGCATACATTGAAAGTATTCACCAAGAGGTATTAAGAGAGCCCACGGACTGGGAAAACATCTTTAGCAATGACACAGCAGACAAAGGCCTTACTATTAAAATCTACAATATTCTACTAACTTCCAAAAAGAAAAGAAAAAACTAATTGCCCACTGAGGAGGTGGGCAAAGGGCCTGAACAGAAGTTTCACAGGGGCAGAAATCCGAATGGCCAATAAACATATGAGAAAATGTTCCTGATCATTAGCCATAAGAGAAATGCAAATTAAAACAACAATGAGATACCACCTAACACCCTCAAACATAGCCCAATTCAAAAAATCAGAAAGCAGCAAGTGCTGGAGGGGCTGTGGTGAGATAGGAACTCTCATCCAACTCCTGGTGGACCTGTAGGTATATAGCCACTATGGAAATTGATTTGACGATATCTAAAACAGATGGAAATTGAGCTATCATAGACCCAGCAATGCCCCTACTGGGCACATACCCAGAAGAGGCAAGAAACTAACCACGGCCAGACATCTGTGCTCCAATGTTCATCTCGGCACAGTCCACAATTGCAAGGAGTTGGAAACAACCCAAATTTCTATCAACAGACAAATGGATTACAAAACTGTGGTACATACATACAATGGAGTACTATGCATCACTAAAAGCAGTGATGAACACATGAAGCACATCGCTGCATGGGAAGAACTGGAGGAAATCATGCTAAGTGAAGTAAACCAAGCATAAAAGAACAAGTACAGCATGGGTCCACTGAGGAAAGCTTTGAAAAAATGCCAAGGGGCCATAGGGAAGATGCACACATTCCTGGGGTGAGGTTCAGGTAGTATGGCAGGGGCCAGACAAAGTCCAGGGATGCATATGGTAGTCAACTAAAAAGACGAGGGGAAATAGAAAAAAAAAAAAA
>NW_022103918.1:6642341-6654476 GCF_000313985.2 Echinops telfairi | reverse complement strand
GTATCAGGCATCAAAGAACAAAAAATCATATCATTGTGAATGAGGGGCAGAGCAGAGTGGAGACCCAGAGCCCATTTGTAGGCAACTGGACATCCCCTTTCAGAAGGGTCGTGGGGAGGAGACAGGTCAGTCAGGGTGCAGTGTAGTACAGATGAAACATACAATTTTCTTCTGGTTCTTTGATGTTTCCTCCCCACCCCACCGCCCTATGATCATGATCCCAATTCTACCTTACAAATCTGGGTAGGCCAGAGGATGTACACTGGTACAGGTGGGAAGCACAGGGAATCCAGGACAGATGGATCCCTCAAGACCAATAATGAGAGTGGAGATACCAGAAGGGTGAGGGGAAGTTGGGTTAGGGAGGGAGGTGATCACAATGATCTACATATAGCCCCCCTCCCAGGGGGACAGACAGTGGAAAAGTGGGTGAGCGGAGATGTCAGAGAGTCTAAGACCTGACAAAATAATAACAATTTATAAATTATCAAAGGTTGTGAGGAGGGGGATGGGGAAGTGGGAAAAATGAGGAACTGATACCAAGGGCTCATGTGGAAAGAAAACGCTTTGAAAATGATGTTGGCAATAAATGTACAAATGTGCTTGGCACAATGGATGTATGTATGGATTGTGGTTGTACAAACCCCAATATATTGATTTAAAAAACAAAGAATAACAACAACAACAACAACAACAACAAAATGTGTTTTGTCTCTTGCTATAATTCATGAATGAAATGCTTCAGGATCTTAATATAATTTGTTTAAAATTTCCATTGAATGTGCTTTTCTTATCTGCAGATATTCTGGGTACAACAGTTAAATGGCACCCATTGAGCAGAACATTTACTTTAATTTTTCAGTCAGTTTTGTGTAACCTGAACCAGCTGAGACATTTACAATGTTGTCTATTGTTTCTTTCTTTAACCACCTGCCTTTCAATTAAGACACAAACAAGCCTGGTTGTTTGCATAATGATATGGATGGTATAGCTCTGGGAGTTTCATCATCAACACGATCTCATCCCTTCTTAAAAGTAGGTCTCTGTAAACTGCTGTTTGATTTATTTGGAGTAATGTCCCCATAACATTTTCATAAAGGAGTGATGATATCATATTCTTCTACACAAACTTCATCATAAATTTGATGTGTTCTTGCTTCATACAGAAATCATGTTACTTCAATAGGGAATCTTTTGAAACTGTTGAATTAAACTTCATAATTTTTCAAACTGGATCCTATTCACACATGTTATAATAAAGTGGTGTGAGTTTATTTTGGTACAAAAATATTTTTAACTCTATTCATATTTTTCATAAAATTCATTTCTGTGAACTTTGTGAAGACCTTTTATATTAGCAAAATTATTCCTCAAATGCAATGACAAAACTAGGGAATTCCCTGCTAAAAAGATATGAAGAGAATTTTTAAGAATCACACAAAATATACAAGAAATACTATCAAGAGTCCTACAGACAGAGACCCAACAATATCAGATAGAAACTTGAGATTAAGGCACAATACAGCATTTTCTGGAGGTCAACACAGATAATTAATGTTCAAAGATGAAAGAAACTTATAAACGGGAATATAAGAAAGACTCTGAGAGGTCAACTGGTAAATAATGACTACAAGAAGTAAAAAGAAGAACTAGATAATAGAATGACAGAACTTGCAAATGAAGAGAAAATTAAGTGATATTGTTATAGAGCAGATAGTTGTAAATTTAGACAGATGATGAGAAATTACATAGTAAGCACAAAAAAATCAGAAAGACTCAGTAAACACAAGAGCAACATCATGAAGTGAATGTTTTAACTCCATTAAAAAAAACTGAGCTCAGCACTAAAAATTATACAGAATAAAAGAATAGTTTGCCCACACATACACACAGAAAAAACTCAATAAAATGATAGCAATGTGCGAAATGCAAGGTCAACAGTTCAAAACCACCAACAGCTCCACAGAAGAATGGTGAGGCTTTCTGCTCCTGGACAGAATTATGGCCTTGGAAACCCAAAGGGGAAATTCTACTCTCTCCTATAGGGTCCCGAAGAGTTAGAATCAACTCGCTAGCAGTGTGTTTGGTTTTTTATAATGACAATGAATGTAAATGGGTTGAATGAACTTATCAGAGAGATGAGGGAAAAAATGATCCATCAATATGCAGCCCATAATATTCATACTTTATACACAAAGATATAAGCTAAAAACTAGAAGGAAGGGAAAGCAATTACAACAAGAGGAAGGGCAGCACAGCATGACCAAAGGAAAGAACACATAGGTAAGTATGCAAACTAACCAGATGTGGGAAGGAAATGGGAATACAACTATGTGTATATAGAGGTTTGAAAAAGAACATGTCTACATATGTAGCTGAATATGCAGCAAATATATCCAAATATATAGTAGAGCATTCAGAAGGGAAAGCTTTGAACACTCCTTGGCCATAACCAAACTCTTAAGGGCATGAGTCATTCTTCTCGGGGACTTACAAACATAGTCTCAGGGCAATCTAGTTCAAATGACACTGCATAGTCCACGAAGACAATGTTCTACATCCCACTTGGTTAAGTAGCAAATGGAGTATGACAAGCTTGTGACTGGCCATCCAAAATGCAATTCTTAGTCTGGAACACGGAAGAATGAATAAAATCAGAGAATTTATTAATAATAAATAAATTAAAGGAAAGGAAAAATTAGTCCAAAGGACTAACAAACTTTGTATGCCATAGCCTTCACTACTCTGAGATTAGGAGAGCTAGATGCTGCCTGCCTACCGCTACTGACCACTCTGAGCAGGATCACAATAGAACGTCATGTATGAGAATGAGAAGGAAAATGTAGAACAAATTTCAAAATCATAGAAAAGACCAGAACTATTTGTCTTTTAGACTCTTGTGAAACTCTAGTTACTGTGCCCCTTAGATACCCTTAAAGCACAGAACTGATGTCATCCCCAGGGATCACCTTTCAGGCAAAGAATGGACAAACCTATAGAGTGAATAATAACACTGGTGGAACTTATGACTCAGTTAAACCAGCCACAGGAGACCAAAGGGCAGCACTTTGGTGAAACAAATTCCAGACGGCAGGAATGAGCAGGAGTGGATGATGATAAAGAAGGAGCCCAAAGAGAAAAGGGTCAGACTAGTTTTACCTGAGGGGTTTGCATTGGTTAATGACACTGAACAAAATGTGTACAAATTGCTGGGTGAAAATTAGTTTTCTATGTAAACTTTCATTGAAATGACAACAAAAAAGTCTTAAAAAGAAAAAGCTTGAAGTGATTTAAGAGCTGCATGTGCCCCAAGAGAAGGTGATTGCGATAAAAAGTCTGTCATTTCCAAGTGTGGGCAAATTTACACAACAGGAAAGACAAGTAGGAGTTGTCCATAGATCTGACATTTGTAAACCAGGATCTACCTGTACTGTTACTGAGGGTGTGGCAATGATGGAGAAGCGTTTAACATTTCTCAATGTTGGCGATTTATATTTCTGACTCCACAATTTCACATCTCAGACAGTGGTGCAGAGGACGTGCCTACTAGGTGTGCTACTAGATTGTTTACCCAAACAAGTTGAAAGATTAATGCACACTAAAACCTGCATATGAGTACTTATAAAAAATTTTTAGTTGCCAAAATCAGAAACAATCAAGATGTCTTTCAATAGGGGACAATTAATAGATAAACATTCTGTGGCACATCCATTCAATGGAGTATTATTCCTCAAAAGGAAGTGAGGTATCAAGCCAAAAAAACTAGTGTACCATGTATTGAATATGCTCATATTTGGAAACACAGGAAATGTTTCCCAATTATAGGACATAAATCACAGTACTTCCATATATTGTACATTAAACTATGTTCTCTAGAGAAGCAAAATCAATGAAAGTTATATATGCATATATACAGAGAGATTTATATCATGGAAATGTCTCACACAGTTGTAAAGCCAAGCAAGTTCCAAGCCCATGGGTCAGATGTCAAGCTGGAGGCTTCTCGTAATTGACATAGCTGCAGGCGTTGATGAGCCCAAGATTGGAAGGTCTGCTGGTTGTAGAGATGAATGAATCCAAGCTTGGTAGATAAGATGAAGGCTGCTGACAACGCCCAGGATCAGCAAACATAGCAGGCTTCTGGCTCAAATCCCAAGAAGCTACAGTCAGATAGAATTCAGATGCAAGATTCAGGCCTAACAAAAAAGCTAGCTAGCTTTTCCACAGTGTCCACATTCATTAGAAATAGGCCACACCTCCATCACTTGTCTGTCATTGGGTCATACAATGGTGGCTTGTGTGTTGCTGTGATGCTGGAAGCTATGTCACTGGTATTGCAAATGACAGCAGGGTCACCCAAAGTGAATATGTTTCGGTGGAGCTTCCAGACTAAGAAGAGACAATGAAGAAGGAATCGGCAGCCCACTTCAGAGGAAGTAGCTGGTGAAAACCTGATGCATAACTTCAAAATATCGTTAGATACTGGAAGTAGAAAATCGTTGGAGATAGTGCCAGGGGATGGGGCCCTGGGATCAGAGAGCACTGGAAATGTGTCTGAGGAGGAGCTACTTCCTTGAAGTGAAGTCAGTCACAGTGCCATGAGTCCAGGAAGCCTATGGAGGAAGAGTCTTCAAGGTCTTCATTGGCTGAGGGCCATGGCTCAAAGTGAGGGAAAAAAGCTGCAAAAACCTGCTAATGATTAGAAGTTGAAGTGTGAAAAGAATGAATCAAAGAGCACCAGAAGTCATCAACAATTAAATGCAATGCCTAAAGATTGATATCCTAGGCATAAGTGAGCAAATATGGAATAATATTTTGAATCAGAAAATCATATGATTTATTGGGCCCAAAATGACACAATCAATAGGATGGTGTTGCATTCCCTGTCAAAAGGACATTGCAAAATCCATCTTTAAGTACTATGTTGTCTGTAATAGGATTATAAATATCTGCCTTCAAGGAGACCCAGACATTAAAATTATTATTCAAATTTATGCACTAGTCATCAAAATTAGTTATGAAGAAATTGAAGAGCTCCACCCACATCTTCAGTCTGAAATTGATCAAACATGCAATCAAGATTCATTGATAATTATTGGCGATTGGGATGTAAAAGTTGAAATTTTTAAAAAGGCACAAGTTGGAAAATATGATTGTAGTGATAGAAATGAAGCTGTAAATCACATGATAGAATTTCACAAGACCTAAAGGCTTGAAGATAAACAAGCGGCCATCTATCTCAGAAGCAACAAAGCCCAAATGGAAGAAGAACACCAGCCTGTGTGAGCATAACGTATCGATGGGACCAGGTATCAGGCATCTAAGGTCCAAAATAAAAACATATCCAATGTGAATTAGGGGGGTGGGGGTATGGAGTTGAGACCCAATGCCCATCTGTAGACAATTGGATATCCCCTCAGAGAGGGGTGACAGGGAAGAGATGAGCCAGACAGGGTGCAGTATAGCCCAATGAAACCCACCACTTTCCTCTAGTATTTTAGTGCTTCCTTCATCCCACTATCATGACCTCAATTCTACTTACAAATCGGAGGATTAGGGGAGGGTGAGGGGAGAAAAGAGAAACTGGGAACCGATCACAAGGATCAATCTATGACCCACTCCCAGGGGATGAAGAACAGAAGTGGGTGAGGTGGGATGGAGGATGATGTAAGATGTGGAAAAAATAATCTATAATTTATCAAGGGTTGGTGTAGGAGGGTTGGCGTGGGAGGGAGGGGGGAAATGGGGAGTGAATATCAGGGGCTCAAATGGGAAGAGAATGCTTTGAAAATGATGAGGGTGGCGTATGCGCAAATGTGCTTGACACACTGGAAGAATGTATGAATTGTGATAAGAGATTTAAGAGGCCCCCAATAAAAGTATTTAAATAAAACACAATAAAGTGTTCTTTAAAAAAAAAAGAATTTTATAAGACCAACGACTTGTTTATAGTAAATACCTTTTTTAAACAAGACAAAAGTGACTATATACATGGGCTTTTCCAGATGCAATACATAGAAATGAAATTGACTATATCTCTGAGAAGAGAAAAGGAAGAAGTTCAATATCAACAGCTAAAACCAGGCCAAGGGATGACTGATTGTGGAACAGACCATCAATTGTTCATCTGTAAGTTCCAGTTAGAGCTGACAGAAATGAAAACAAATCCAAGAGATCCAAAACTTGACAGAGTCTACCCCACAGAAGTTTCAAGAGCAGCACCAGAATAGATGTGTTCACTGAACGCTAATGATAGAAGGCCTGATGAACTGTGGGAGGCCATCAAGAGCATCATTCATGAAGAACGCAAACAGTCATTCAAAAGACAGGAAAGAAAGAAAAGATAAAAGTGGATGTCAGAAGAGACTGAAACTTACTATTAATTGTAGAGAAGTTAAAGCAAATGGAAACAATGATTAAGTCAAGGACCTGAATAGAACATTGCAAAGAGCAGCTCGAGAAGACAAAGTAAAATATTACAATGGAATATGCAACGACCTAGAATTAGAAAAACAAATGCTCTGTGTGCCAAACTGAAAGAACTCAAGAAAAAATTCAAGCCTCTAGTTGCAATATTAAAAGATTCTATGGGCAAAATATTTAATGGTTAGAAAGCATCAAAAGAAGATGTAAAGAATACACAGAGCCACTCTACTGAAAAGAAGGAGTTCAGCCATTTCAGGGGGTAGCATATGAAGAAGAACCAATGGTGTTAAAGGAATAAGTTCAAGCTGCACTAAAAATATTAGTCTAAAGCAAGGCTCCAGGAATTGATGGAATACCAACTGAAATGTTTCAACAAGCTGATGAAGTACTGGAAGCACTTACTCCTTTATGCCAGGAAATTTGGAAGACAGCTACTTGGCCAACTGACGGAAAGAAAAATCCATGTTTGTACTTATTACAAAGAAAAGCTACCCACCAGGATGCTCAAATTAGAGAACAATATTATTGATACCACATGCAAGCAAAGTTTTACTGAGGATCATCCAACGTCTCTTGAAGCAGTATATTAACAGGGAGCTGCCAGAAGTTCAGGATGGATTCAGAACAGAATGTCAAACAAGGAATATCATTACTGATGTCAGATGGTGTGTTAGTCCAGTTAGACTAGAGAAACAAATCCATGGAAACTCATATGTGTATAAGAGAGAGTTTTATATAAAGGGTAATTCTACATTAAGAAAGCATCCCAACCCTGCCCAATCCAAGCCCACAAGTCAGATATTAACCCATAGGTCAAATACCAATCTATAAAGTCCACTTCAGACTCACAAAACACATGCAATGACGCCAAATGCAGGACGATCACAGATCAGTGGGTAGAAAGTCTTTGGATCCAGTGTCATTGTAAGCATCTCGGTGCTGGCCGGGGCCTCTACATTGGCTACTCCAGCTTCAGAGGTCTGGTTGCATCAGGGTAGATCCATGTGGCTTCTCCAGATCAGGGCACTAGCGTAGTTCCATGTGTCTTGTCAGCTGCAATGTCTCCCAGGAAGTGAGCCAAGAGAGCGTCTGTCTCCCGCCTCCAAGCCGGACATACCAGCATTCTCAGAATTCTCAGGAGAAGGCCAGGCCCACACAGAGGCCTCATTGGCTATGTCCCGTTTGACAGACTAGACTCCACTCCTTCACATTTAATCCTCTCAAGTCTCAAATTGACACCAGATTATGTAACTACCACCGATGGACCTTGCCACAAAGCAGAGAATACCAGAAATATATTTATTTGTCTTTTATTTACTATACGAAGATAATTAAATGTGTGGATCGTAGCAAACTATGGATAACTTTGAAAATAATGGGAATTTCAGAACACCTCCTTGTGATCATTCAGAAATTATACATGTAACAAGAGGCAGCTTTAGAAATAGAACAAGGGAATGTGGCTTAGTTTAAAATAAAGAGAAGTGTCTGGCAAAATAAGTACCATCAAAATCGCCTAATTAAATAAATGGATGTGTGAGTAAAAAACATTAAAATAAAACGAAGAAAAGTGTGTGACAGGGTTGTAGCCCTTCATCATATTTATTTGCTCTTTTTGCTAAGCTAATTATCAGAAAATCTAACTCATATGCAGAGAAATATGGCATGAGGATTTTAGAAAGGCTTATTAACAACCTACGATATGTAAATGACATAACCTTGCTTACTGCAAGTGAGGAGGACTTGAAGCACTTGCTGATGAAAATCAAGTATCACTGTCTTCAGTGCGGATTACAACTAAATGTAAGGAAGACCAAACTCCTCACAACTAGACCAATAGTTAATATCATAATAAATAGATAAAAGGCTGAAATTGTCAAAAACTTTGTCTTGCTTACATCCACAATTAACGCTCGTGGAAGCTGCAGTCAAGAGATCAAAGGAGCAGCTGCATTGTGCAAATCTACAGCACAAGACCTCTTTAGAGTATTGAAAAACCGGGACATGACTTTGAGGACTAAGGTGTGCCTGACCCATGCCATGGTATTTTTCATTTGCCTCATAGGCATGTGAAAGTTGAACACTGAATAAGGAAAACCTAAGAAGAATTGGTGCATTTGAATCATGGTTCTGGCAAATAATATTGCAAATACTATAGATTGCTCAAAGGACAAACCAATCTGTCTTGGAAGAAGTATGGCAAGAGTACTTCATAGAGACAAGATGGTAAGACTTCATCTTATATACTTTGGACATGTCACCGGAAAAGACCTGTCCCTAGAGAAGAACATTGTGGTTGGTAAAGTAGAAGGATGGTGAAAAAGGGGATGGCCCTCAAGGAGATGGAATGACACAAAGGGCTCAGGCAGGAGAACAATTCGAGTTTTTCATTCAATTGTTCATGGTGTCACTATGGGTTGGAACCTACTGGGTGGCACCTAACAAACTAACAAGGCCACAGCTCTGAGGACATCGCCTCATGGGGGGAATATTACATCTTACCTGCTAAACTACTGATAATCCTGACCCAACCAAGTTAAAACAAAACCTTAACTATCACACAATGAAATACTAGACAGTAATAAAAACAGACAAACTATATCCAACTACAGTATTTATAACAATGTGACCACATCTAAGAAAAGTTTGGAGCTCAATTAGAGAGGCAACAAGCAATTTATGATTCCATTCATATATAGGCTTTAATAAAAACAGCTAACCTAAAAAGATGTACATGTAGGTGTTAACACCTTGGTTCCTAATTATAATGTTATGATAACATACCTTAAAGTAGATATGTCCAGGAAAAATAAGTGAGATTGTGACCTGAGAGAGGCAAAAGTGGAGGGGGTTCTGGAAATACAAGGTGTTCTACAGATCAACTTTTACAAAATATTATGTAAATATATATTTCATAATAAAAGAAAAAGGCAAAACAAGGGGAAAGAATATCCTAATTTCTAGTAATATTTAGCTGCTTGTTCATGAAAGTCTGACATTTTTAACCCTTTGTGCCAAAGAGATATCATGAAATTTCTTGTATTTCATAGATTATATGTATCAAATCTATTCCCCTGTAATACTAAATCTCATTATTTGAAAGGTATCTAAGGCCTCTCATGATGCTTATTGACACTATGATAATAAACTTAAAGATGGCAAATGCATCTACAGACAAGGCACAGAAGGGCTGTCTTCCTTTTCTCCCATCCTCCAAGCCTGATGAAGACAAAAATCTGCCCTGACAATAGGACACAGAAAAATGCAGTGAATGCATGAAGGAGAGATCGGTTACTTTGTATAATTACATAAAAATGGAATGTTTGCTTTATGATGCGAGTGTATAATTTGTACAGATATTGGATAGATATCTCATATCTATCCAAAACTATATTTGTCTGAAATCCCTCTATGTAAACTAAAATATATTATTCTTTTACAGAGGCCTCAAATTTCCACCAAAAATAAAGCTTTATAGGGAAGATACGAGAAAGCATGTGGCTTCAAAATTAGCTATTTTAAATCCTGAATTTCCATCTATTTAAAAACCATTAGAAACAGACATAAAAAGCAGAAGCATTTAATACTATATTAAAGTCTCAACCCTTGCACATTAAAAAATAAGAACTAAAAGAGACACTAATGGATACATTACAAGAATCACTGAAGTACTCAGACTTTTAAAGCGCAGTTTTGCGCAGCTATATTAATCTGAAATTCCTCTCTGCCTAGAATCTGTCTGCTCAATTCTATTTTGAAACACTAGGTCATTTCTCTGATAGCAACACCAATAAATCTGCCAGTGACCATTAATCTCATTTCTATGAAAGAATAAATCATTCCCACAAGCAATCAAACAATAAACACATTAAACTATAACAAATTAGAGCTAAGTCTAGACATTCACCATGTAGTTATAAGACAGGCTTGTCATAATCATTTCAACTTTAACTGGAAGTTCTTCAATAGTTCTTTATAATGGAATCAAGACTGAAAAATTTTTTGTAGAGTGCCCAAATACAGTTGAGTTCAAATAGAAATACTCCATGGGGAATTTGTATGTCTGCGAGGCTTCCCTGGACCACTTATCTCAGGCTTGGGATTACTTTTATGCTTTGATTTGCCAGTAACCTACTAGCTGAGGTTTTTAACAATGGCAACTCTCTATTACATATCTAACATTCATCACCTCATAAAGACAAGGAGTTCACAGGCAATGGCCACAAGTGATTTTTCCATTTAGTTAGTCATTAATATACAAATGACCAATTCCAAGGTGATTTGATAACTTGGGCCCTGTGGGAATCAAAATGTTTGAGATTTTCTTTGTAAATTCAGTAAATGGTCTTCACAAACCTATTAGGTACCTTTTCAGGTGTAACCTTTTGATTCTATGTATCTATGAAAAAATGTAGGTTATTTTCAAAGTAACTATGAATCAAGGCTCAAAATATATCTACGGGGATTTGTTGCTGTTATTGTTAAACATTCCATCTTTTATTCATAAAAACCATCCTTTTCTCCATTAAGGAGATGGATAAAGAAAGTAGACCTTTATCTAATCACTTGTAGATGAAAGCAAATATAGAAAAGAACTCCAATTTTATTAGCAGGAGAAAGAAAAAGTGGTGGTGGAAGGGGAGCTTGATAGGGCATCCCCCAAAACCCGAGCCCAAACAGACATGTTCAAAGGTTCATACGTGAATCAGAAGATTATGACATGCCATATTTTGATCTTCTGCCTTTAAGGCATTTTAATAAAAATAATTATGATGAGGAATACATTGGCTAATTTTCCCTGTGCTTAGTGCACCATTGAGAGAGAAAATGCATCAGGAACCAAGATAGGTGAGAGAGTGGTATCCTTATATCTTTCTATTAGGGGTCTAATATGGACTCAAAACTAAATGCATTGCTATTCAATAGTTTCCAATACATAGTGGCCCAGTAGGACTGCCCCCAAAGGATTTCCAAAGTTTTGGATCTCTCTGGAAAAACACACATTTCTTGCCCATTGTGCAGTCAGTGCATTCGAGCCACCAGCCTTGCAGTTAGCAGAAAAACACTGTAACTATTGTGTTACCAGCCTCTCTATCTAATGCAAATCAGTCTTCAGTCCTTAAGATTCCATGACTGAATAACTCCCTAACAATTTCATAAGTTATTAATGGGTCATGTATGTCTAATTGGGGTCCTTAAATGAGCACCAGAAAGTTCACAATGAAATTAAATGGAATGCAAAGTATCATATCCATAAGCATATATATATATATAACAGTTTTCCAATGATCGAATCCTTATTATGGATAAACATTGTTTAACAATACATTCTGCATCCTTTGCTCAACAGTATTCTAAATTCTACACCATTGGATAAATTAATGACACTATCAACAGAATTACCTTATACTCCCGGAGGGTGATAATGTTCTTTAACATAAAATGATAATATAATAATGTCTCTAAAGTGAACCAGAGACACAGCTAAATCATAGATAGATGAATGGTTTGGGGGCTCACACTTAATTCTATCCTCAGTATGAGAGCAATTACTTATGACATGGCCCTGCTTGATGCTCACCCACATGAAGAGATCATTGAAGATACAGGTGCAATAGCACAGTGTGGCAAAGAAACTAGATGGTGCCCAGGTATCTGGGAAAAAAAATTGCATATGAGGTTCTAAATGTTTGTCTTCAAATAAGCAGT
>NW_022103918.1:6640207-6641980 GCF_000313985.2 Echinops telfairi | reverse complement strand
GCATTGATGGTTATTTGTCTTGTAGGGGGGTAGGGTTGGGCGAGGTGCGATGCTGATGACCATGAGTACAGGAAAGAAGTAAATGTTATAAAATTGATTGTGGTGATGATTGTCCAACTCTTATGATGACTGAACTAATGCACTTTTGGATGTGAAACATATCACAATAAAACTGTTCAAAGTATTAAAATAAAACCTATTGCTTAAAAAAATTAAATAAAAATACATTCTATCTTGTACACTGCTCCACATATTTGAGGTTTCTGTTTCATTCAGTACTGGGTCCTTTACCCATACAGACTGAAGAAAATATACCACTAAGCAGGTTTTTCTTTTATTTAAAAAAGCTTGCATGAATAATTTTTTTTCATCTAACCCTATCAACCATGATAAACATTATACTTTAAAAATAATGAGGGAAGTTACCATATTGCTTCTGAAATTGTGCTTTTGCCAACGCAAAGAAATAGCTCATATTTTCATCTATTATTACTGATTGGCTGTGGGAATTATAAACAAGCATGCAAGGATAGGAACATGAACTTTTAACAGTGGTTGAACTATAGCCTTGCTCAAAGTCGCCAGTCACCCAACAGATATTATGACAACTTAACATCTCTTTTCAGATAGTAGTATTCTAGGGACTAATTTAAGATGGCTTCCCTGTTGCAGTGTATGTCATGGTGGGAGAGTAGAAGATTGATAGATTTCTATATTTCTTATGGATTTGAAGGAGAAAGACATTGTTTCTACCAAGGAAATGGCAGATGGTGAAAAGTAAATATGTGGCATGAATATAAAGAACTTAATCTACCCTGGAAAATTAAACTAGAGCTAGGAAAAGTAGCCCTAGCTAATACGAAGCCTGAATAAACTATCTCAGCCTATATTCAGCAAAATAAAATACTTCAGATTGAAAATAGCACCTGGCACCATAATGTAGGTGATCCCAAGATTATGAACAAGCTCTGCTCCTAAATCTGTCTTTAAATAAAATTTGTACATAAATTGGAACCATTAGGTATGGTTGATGTCTAACAGTAGTTAGTCAAATATTTGTCTTAGTATCTAACATACAGTGCACCTTTCTAGTTACAAAAATTAAAGACACACTTCCAAACACAACAAAATATCTTTAAGAAAACAATACAGAAATAATAATAACATTTCAATGCATGTTATGAAGTAGCACCTGTTTATTATTATGAATCACAGTATCAGCCTCAAAAATGTAATGTGCTATCCATAACATTCAGTAGAATAGGATGTTATATGATTTGAACATCATGGGAACACTATATCATAGGTTGGCTCTCTAATAACTTTAGTCATGTTACACAAGCTTTATGCCTTAGCAGTGCTCATCAGTGTGCTGAGAAAAACTGACCCTTGTGTTTGGTCCTCAATGTACATCATTAACAATGTCTCCATATATGTCATAAGCTGTTCATGGAGAAAGGTGCTATCACTAACATTGGTTTTACTGCTTTTAGGAGCCATAATGCAATTCTCAGTAATGTTTTCAAAAATAAATTATACATAGATAATGTAACAACACTCAAAAGATGTGAGATACCCAAATTGGTGGTGAGGATGGTGTAGGAGGCCTGGTAGGGTGTGATCAAAGGTAATGTAGAGGAATTACTGAAACCCAAACAAAGACTGAACGTGATAGTGGGACAAGAGGAAAGTCAAAGGAAATAGAGGAAAGAGCTAGAAGGCAAAGGGCATTTATAGAGGTCTAAATAAAGGGACGTACATATGTAAATATAT
>NW_022103918.1:6634351-6638554 GCF_000313985.2 Echinops telfairi | reverse complement strand
TTATAATTATTGTAGAGTCTACCAGTGACCCTGGATGATGCTAACAGTTAAGGGAGTGGGTTAATGAAAGGTTAGAAGTTCAAACCCACTCTGGAAAAAAGCCTGGTGATCTACTTTTGAAAAATCAGACATTAAAATTCTATGGGGCACAGTTCAACACTGAAACACATAGGGATGTCACAAGGATTTCACACAATGGTAACTAGTTAGTCTACTAGAGTGTAATCCACAATTCATTGTAATATATAAGCAGAAATATTAATGATTTATTATCTTTATGTATAAACTAAAACAACTGCCTTCAATAAATCCCAATTCACAGCGGCTCTAATTAATGTTTCTAAACGACATCCTTACAGGAACAGACAGGCTCATATTCTCCTAAAGAGTGGCTGGGGGTGTTGAACCTCACCACTTGGAGTTTGTAGCCCAAGGACTCCACCACAGTATCATCAGGGTTCCTTTCATCTTTATATATAAAGGACCTAAGTCACATTGATTCTAAATAATTAGAAGATTACTCCCTCTAAATCTGCTTTATAAATAATTTTATAACCCTTCTTTATAACTCATTGAGCAATTATTATACATAGAGGCTCACCTCAAATCCTGGTCTACTTTCCTATGATTTTATTCATTGAATATCAAACATTATTTCCTGAAATGTCAGCAGGTGATAGTAGGAAGACCTTGTTCTTTTCAGGGAGATATACAAGTTCCAGTTTCAGACCCACTCCTTACTGGTTAATTTGACAAATAAATAATTTGATGCCTCCACATTTCATTCTTTAAAATAAAAATGATGACAGCTTCCTTTCAAGAGATATGAAAAAAAAACTGTCTTATCAATAGACACATGGTTTCGTCTGTCCCATATTTATCACCATTTATCTTACCCTAACCTGATTTTAAAATCATATGTGTAAATACACATAGTTATGCTCAATACATATGGGTAGCTAATGGTTTGTATAAAAATGGTCATGGCAATTTATATTTCTGAGAAATATATTAATTTTGTTTTATCTTAAAAACATAAATATCCAAAAATGTATACCTAGAGTCTTAAGAAGTGAATTGGTTTTATTTTGTTTTCAGAGGTTAACAGCATTGTAAATCAAAGTTAAACCACATCACTGCTAACTTTTGGATTTTATTCACTCTCTTGTACTGTAATACCAATGGAATATCTGACTCATCATCTCTCATGTGCCAGTTACTTCAGCAAACATGGAAGTAATTTACAGTTAATCATGCTATGTATTAAAATTTCACAATTCCCTGTCATCTATCCTTGTCATCACGAAGACCACTTCCTTCATACGACTTCTGTTTTGTATTTTAATGCTGACTGATCAGTCTTCCAACATATTAGAAATAGAACCCTTTACAGGAAATTCTCTTAGGGAGATAAAAGACTAAAGAGTCAATGGGTAGAAGATTATTTCTTCTTAATTTATGCTCTAACCATTTTAATTAGTTTGACAACACAGTACCTCTCAAAACTTCATCTCTGTCTTTGCCAATATCCTTTTATTATTAATGAATCACTTACAGTAACACACTCTAGGTCCATACAAACTGTTGAAAGACCTATAATCAATACCATGCCCCGATGGTAATGCCAATGTTCTACTTCTATTCATCAGGTTTTGCGGTAGCTAATTTTTCATGAGTGTTCCATCTCTTCCTTCTGCTTGATCAATTTTAAGTCTAGAAGATCAGCAGAAACCTGTCCATCATGAATGACCCTGTTGGTATTTGAAATACCACTGGTTCAGCTTGCAGCATTATAGTAAGGTGCAAGCCATCACACTAAACAAATCTGACAGGCCATTGGTAAGTCAAAAGAATCAAAAAGGGAAAACCATAAAAATTTCTCAATTTGAAAGAACTGAAGACAAGTTTCAGGTCTTGAGTTGCAACACTGAAGGCAACTATGAGTAAAATATTAAATGCTGCAGGAGACATCAAAAGAAGAATTATAAAATAGTTACTGCACTAAAAAAATTGCATTAAACAATCTCAAAAGGTATCATACGATCAGAAATCAATGGTATTGGAAGAGAAGTCTCAGAGGTACAAAAGGTACTGGAGAAAAGCAAGCAAGGTATCAGGAACTTACAGAATACAAATTGAAATGTTTTAATAAACTACTCCAGGACTGAAGGTTCTCACTGATTTGTGCAAAAATGAAAACAGTTTACATGGCCAACCAAATAGAAGAATTAGTGTTTGTACTCCTTTCAAAGAAAAGTGACCAAAAAATGGCAACTATCAAATAATATCATTAATATCACAGATAATTTACTGAAATTAATTCAACAATGGTTGCAGAAATATATTAATAGAAGGCTGCTAGAAATTGAATCCTGATTCAGAATGGGATATACCACTAAGCTTATCATTGCTGATGTCACATGGAACTTGGATAAAAGGATAGAATACCAGAAAGATGTTTACTTGTGTTTCATTGACTATGCAAAGGCATTAAATGGTGTGGATCATAACAAATTATAGATACCATTTTAAAAAATGGGAATTCCTGGACACTTCATTGTGCTACAGAATGTGCACAGACCAGGAGCAGTTATTCAAGGAGAACAAGAAAACACTGTGTCTAAAATCAGGAAACGTGTGAGTGAGACAGGGTTTTCTAGAGAAACAAAACCAGGGCACTTATGACTACATATATATATATATATATATAAAATCATATCTATATATGCATAGTTTCATAGAACGAGAATGAATATAACATAATTAGTCCACACAAGAGTACAGAGGGCTCAGTTCAACTCATTTTGGTGGAACAGTTAATAACTCACCTGGGCTGCTAGGTTTAAGGTCAGGCAGACAGTGGACTACAGTATTCCCTCAGGCAAGGCAAACAGAGTCTGCCCACAGGCAGCAGACAGCAGGGTGGGTAAACAATAGTAGCTTTGGAGCTTAGTGAAGCAGGCCCCTATGTGATCTCAAACTCAAGCATGGTGACAGGATCCACCAGCCTCCAGCTCTAGCAATGTAAGCACCAACAGCGTGCTGAAGCAGGTTCCCAAAGGGGTCTCAAGCTCTAGCAACATAATCAATGGGTTGCCTTGGCCCACAGGTAGTGTAGTACACAGGTTGAGGCCAAGAAGTAGCTAAAGCAACAACATGCTGGTCTGATCACCAGGGAGCAAGAGGGAGATGGGATGCCAACTGTCTTTATTCATTTCAGTCATCCTCCAATCAAGCTGCAACCTGATTAAACTCCACCCACATGTTCCTCTTGGCCCAGTTGGCACAATAAACTTATCACAGTGTGCATAAGGGTTGTATCCTTTTTAACATCAGGAAAGGTGTGCATGACAGTTATATTCTTTTACTATATATACTCAATCTGTATGCTGAACAATCCAAGAAGGTGAACTGTATAAAAAAGAAAGGAACACCAAGATTGGATGATAGCCAGTTGACACATCTTGCTTTCTGAAAGCAAAGAGGATTTGAAGCACTTACAGATGAATATCAAAGAACCTTTACCCAATTCACAATAAAAAAATAAAAGACTACAGCCTTCAATATGGATGACACCTTTACAAAAAGAAAGCAATAATTCTCACAAACAAACCAATGGGCAACACCATAATAAACAGAGAAAACACTGACGTTGTCAAGAATTTGATTTTATTTGGCTCTACAATCAATGTCGATAGAAGGAGTCAAGAAATTAAATGTCATAATCCATCGGGCAAATCTGATGCACAAGACCTCTAAAGAGTTGAAGAGCAAGGATGTCACATTTGAGGACTAAGGTGCACCTGACTCAAGCCACAATTATCAATTAGTCCTTTGTGTAAAATTCATATTGACTGTTACAAAAGTACGGTTTCATGCTTATTTCACCTTGTTATCAAATGTCTCAGAAAATAATTATGGATAGATAAAGGACTCAAGAGAATGGATTGGCCATCTACTTTTGAAAAAGCAGTCATGGAAAACCCTAGGGAACAGTTTTACTCTGATATACACCAGGCCACTATTAGTTGAAATCAAATCAACCACAATGGCTTATGTACTTTTAAATTGTGGTTTAAAGCAAATTCATAAAATATTAATAATTGTTGTATCGACTAAAGCACACAGGTATTCATTAGATTATTGTTTTTATTCTTATTTTAAGTTAGGTTTAAAAAATGTTTTAGTCCTTAATGATTTTTT
>NW_022103918.1:6632256-6633359 GCF_000313985.2 Echinops telfairi | reverse complement strand
CAGTCGTGAGGATGAGAAGTGTTTCGGGCAGTGTTTCATTCTGTTATACAGAGGAAAAACAGATTAGAACTAATTCAACAACACTAAACAACAATAGATTGACACTACACTGTAAGGTCTAATTTGAAAATATATTTCTCACACATGAAATTATTAAGGTGAAAACAAAACAAAATAAAATTATGTTTAAAGAATTATCTGTGAGTTTCTGCTCCCTTTTGACATTAAATATTTACAAATGATGAAATCCTCTTTTTATTTTCAAGGTTAAATATCAGGTATTAAGATATGCTTTCCTTTTTCATACAGACAAAACAAATGGCTTCCAGCATCACACTGAAGTTGACTTTTGTTTTCTTCAATTACTGGCTAGCATATTACTTTCAGCTGAGTCCTGTGAGACATATAAGTTATTTTGGTCAACACTGTTGAGATTCAGTCAGATATTGACAGGCTTCTGACAGCCAGTCAAGCTTATGTGTGGGAGAAATATCATCTTTTTCACTGAGCAACGCTGCATCTGGGTTGGTCAAAGTTCAGGAAGAGCTTTTTGTTGCACTGTGTCTTTTTGTCAGAAGAGTCTAAGGACTTGAAGAAAGCCAACATGAGGCATGGAAGATGATGACAGCTGGCTCACCAAATTCCAGGGCCTTTGATTCCTCCACCTTTGAGTCATAGAGCTATATTTTGACTCCTGAGAAATTTCCACATTAAGATAGAAAAACTACAGATTATACTTTTATTTTACATAAATTGGTCTCAGATCATGCAGTTTAATATTCATTCACTCATTCCAACTTTACAGCATCAAACAAATAATCTTTCCTCCTATCTCTTGAGATAGTTAAAGTTTATTGTGCCAACCTGGCAGATAAACACATGTGGGGTTAATGGAAGGGTGGAGAGAGAAATGGCTTGGTGAGCCGCGCCTTTCAAGTTCTCAGGTCTCTTGCTTTGTGATGGTCAGACCAGGGTGCAGCTGCCTTAGCCAGTTCCCTGCTTCAGCTGGTAAGGCTCACTTCCTGCAAGACATCCCTGAGGAGAAGCCACATGGACCTACCCTGATGCAGCTCTGGGTGCTGGAGGAGCCGGGTAGAGAACCC
>NW_022103918.1:6629208-6630686 GCF_000313985.2 Echinops telfairi | reverse complement strand
AGCGATCTGATTATGTCACTCATTTTATGTAGTTTACTTAATGTGCAGCATCGTTCTTCCAAAGCCAGCAGTTTCTGCCTATTATTTTCCCATGGAAGCATTTGTCTTTGCTGTAAGGCGACCATATCACTGAGCTTTTCGTCCCAATAATTTCATTCCTATTGGCAGCTGCGATTCTTTCTGGGGTGACTCAACTCCGCACCTGATGCTGCAGCGCTGCACGAGGAAGATGGAAGACGGGTACTCGGTGCTTGTTCCGTCTTGGGAAAAGTCAGCGTGGGCAGTGTCGCCATAGACACGCCATAGGCGTGGGCACCTGGAGCAGCAGACGTGAGCCCGAGTCCCACAGTCTCTGTCTACCCAAGAGAACCCACCCACTGTCCTCTCAATCCCCTTTTTCACATTTTTAATTTTTCAAAATACAATGTTGAGGAGAAAGTTAACTTTTTGTGTCATAAAATAGACGGTCCCAGGCTCTAAGTTTGAAGCACCTTTGTCTGGTTGTCTGCCCATCCTGGTACGATTTCCCTTTGTCAAGAAGGCAGAGTTGTGTGAGAAAAATGGAAAATCCTACTTAGAACAGTTGACTGAAACGGGGAAGAAGAACAAATTTTCCAAAGAAAGCACGATGACACCAAAGAAGAATTATTGGACATAAGGCCGCCACCCTGTTGATGCAACACACAAATTATCTCTAATCCAAATGTGCCTCATCTTAAATGCCTCTCTTACTGTGCTTCCCTACAACTGCCCCACTTCCTCAAACATACCTGTTGTTAGTGGATGCGGACTCAATTCCAACTCACGAAAATCACGTGAGTGCCGAGTAGAGCTGCTCTCTGGGGTTTTTAGAAGACCAAAAGGCCTGTATTTAAAAAAGCATCCGGGTAGATTTTAATCACGAGCTGTTCAGCTAGGAGTGAAGTGCTTAACAATTTGAGCCCCTCGAACTCTCCCTCACTGCCATCAAATCCGTTCCGACTCACAGCGATCTTCCAGGACAGCTGAGAACTGCCCCCTGTGCATTTCTGAGACTGTAACTCGTTCTGGAACTGGAAAGCCTCCTCTCTCCGGCAGAGGGCTGGTGGTTTCGACTGCTTGGCCTGAAGCTCGCCGCCCAACTCATTCCCACTTTACCGCCAGGACTTCTTGAGTCAACCAGGGACGCCTCCAGTGTGCCACACAAGAAACAACTCACGGGCACCCAACTCATAGTGACCTGATAGGACCGGATATAACCGACTCTTCGGGTTTTATGGGACTTCAAATCACAGGAGTAGAGAGTCTCATCTTTCTTCCATGGAGCGGCTGGTGGGTTTGAACCCCTGACCTTGTGGATAGTGACTCCAGTGTGTAGCATACTACACCAAGCGTACCTGGGGGTCAAGAGAACTTCACTGATAGAGACAGAGGAGTGTTTCTAAATATAGTACCAAACAGTCCAGGGTGTCAAGTATCAAAAAATAAGAGCTGATTTT
>NW_022103918.1:6606291-6628385 GCF_000313985.2 Echinops telfairi | reverse complement strand
GAGACGTCGGACAGTGTAAGATATGACAAAATAATAATTTATAAATTGTCAAGGATTCATGAGGGAGGGGGGAGCAGGGAAGGACGGGGTGGGGGGGAATGAGGAGCTGATGCCAGAAGCTTATGTGGAGAGCAAATGTTTTGAGAATGATGAAGGTAACGAATGTACAAATGTGCTTTACACAATTGATATATGTATGGATTTGTGATAAGAGTTGTATGAACTCCCAATAAAATGATTGGGAAAAAACAAAGCAAACAGAGATTTGGGAATGGATTTTACGGTTGCAGTTAATGCTAGCTCCAGTCTAGGAACAATTAGTCCTTACAACATGGCCCTCTTCAATACATGCTCTCATGAAGGAAGCATGGAAGATATGGGTGCTTTAGCAAAGTGTGGTGAAGAAATTAGATGGTGCCCAGCTATCAGAAAGAATAGTGTCTGTGGCCTCAAAGGCTTATTTTCAAACAAGCAGCCCTCTAGGTAAGACTTCAACCAAGCCACATGGAAGAAGCAAACCAGCATCCATGATTCAAGGATTGCAGATGACATGATCCAAATCCAAAGAAGGAAATATTCCAGCACATAAATCATGAAATTCTGATTTGTGGAAGGCTCTGGGTGATAGTGGAAGTCCAAAATATATTTGCAATATCTACACATGGAATAAACTTCTGGTGATTTCCTTCTGACTATAATTGAGGGATTGAAATAACCTGGTTATCAGAGAGTATTGGAGAGAAAATAATAATAGATTATAATGATAAATTTGACTGGAATAGTTAAAACCTTATCACTTACTCTCCCATTTGAGACATTTTGAGCTCGATCTGGTTTTTAATATTTTCTGATTGTTTATTTTCAAATTGAGGTTTAACTCTGTTGTATTTTGCTATTGTTGATAACAACCTTCTTGACCATCAAATAATTTTCTATGTTTTTCAGTATGTAAAACTCAAGATGTCTGTGGCTTTAAAGGCTTATTTTTAAACAAGCAGCCATCTACATGAGATGTCAACCAAGTACATGAAAGAAGAAAATGTTTAGAAACTGATTGTGGTATTGATTGTATAACACTGTCTGATATGACTGAACTATTGAATGATATTATGTCTGGATTATGTCCTAATGAAATGGTTTGAGAAAAATTAAATTTTTTTAAAAACAAAAATGTTTTAAAAATAAATCAGTCCATGCACAACAGAATAACACTGCCCAGTCGTGCTCCACACTCATGATTAGTTGTAGAGGGGACCGTTGTGGTCCAGCATGTCTTCCTGGGAAGATTTTCCTTAAGTGGATTATCAGGGTTTGGGGTCTGGAAACCCCAGGGAAGCCTGTCCAGCTTAGCTAGACATAAGGCTCTTCCAATAGGCAGAGGTGCTCCTGGAGGTGCATTGGCAGGAATAAAACAAAGGTCTTCTGGACAGTAGGCGAGCATGCTGCCCCCATTCAAATATTTCCCGAATTCAAATTCATCACAGTGCATCTAGAGCTAAAAAGACAGTTACAGTGTTTGCATTTAGATTTTCTATATAAATAAAGCACGTTCTCTTTGAACACATTAATTACTATTCTCTTACAGTTAATTGCATCCTTTTCAACAATAGATACATTTACATGCTTTGCATTGGGGAGGGAGGGGAAAAAATCAGGAGCTGATGCCAGGGGCTCAAGTAGAAAGAAAATGTTTTGAAAAAGATGATGACAACATATGTACAGATGTGTTTGACAAAACGGATATATGTATGGATTGTAATAAGAGCTGTAAGAGCCCCCAATAAAATAAATTTTAAATGAAAAGAAAATCTTGTTAGAGGGCAGTAAGTCATCAGTTATGGAGAAGACACCAGTTGGTGTATTTACTGGAACAAATCCATTTTCTCCAAATCATAAAATCTTTGTTGGTGAAAGTGTGTAATAGATAGAAAGAATTGCACTAAGCTATCTGATGTGAGGCTTGGAATCACAGAATTAGAAGGAAATTATTTTTAACTAGGAAAATTTTTAAAGCAAAATTTAAATTATTATGTGAAATAATTTGGGATGCTAAAAGTCACCGACAATTTCCCTGAAGAATTGGGAATTTGGGAATTTAATATGGGAATTTAAAATACTGAATGTGATCTATTCATGGTCCCACACCATAATTTACTTACTTTTACCCATAAATAATAGAGAGCCCACAAGAGCATGAGAAAATGGATGACCAATAAAATGTGGATGATTCAGGAACAAATGATTGAACATAAAACTGGAACAAAAATCAATAGATATTTAGGATCATAATGTCCAAAAATTGTCAAAACATCAATTATCATATAACATTCTTGTTACTTAATTGTTATCTAAGAGAATCACACATTTATATTTATGTTTGTATTCAAGAGTGACCCTATATATAGCTGACCATGCCATATAGTTTGAGAAGCTTAAGCCCGAGAGCAGGGTCACTGTTAGGTATTCTAAGTAGATAGAAATTCTCCTCCTAAACCTACCCCCAAGTCATCAAAAGGTCTTCTCCTGGCATGTTAGAGCTCCAAAGAATCCCACTATTACACTCTTTCTCTATAATAATGCACTGAAATAAAAATGAACATGACCTAGACTCCTGTCTTAGAAGAGAGAAGTTCCTGATAAATATGCTAAAAAACAAACAAAAAACACCACCCCCACCCCCCAAGGTTTTAGGGTAGAAAATTGGAAGAGAAGGGGCTTCAACAAAAGGATACAGTGGTGCAAGCAGTAGAAAATTCAAGACATGTTCTAGGTATTGAAAGTAAACGGGCTCTGCAAATGCTCCTGCCTAATGAGAAATCAGAGTTAAAAATGAGAGCTTGAAAGCTAGATCCTATCATGCTAAGATTGGGTCTTCTACTTCAGGGGCTTTACATTATTTTTTACTCAAGGACTCCCAAAGGAGTTTTGAAAAGTTATGTATCAATTCACATCTTTTATTACTACTATGGTTTTTGTTTGGGTCTCAAATGTAAATAATTGAAAAGGGTGTCATTTGTAACAATGGTTTTAACTCTGACATTTAAAAAAATGATTGAATTCTTTTAAATTTACCAAATGGAATTCACAATCATCCATCTGAAAAAATATAAACAGACATAATCTCACTTTATAGTTAAATTTTGAAATTGCTGCTTTTTCTTTCATGAACTTCAACTTCCTTTACTTTCTTTCCTTAAAATTTTATTCTAAAAGTATTTTTTATCAATCACTCTATTGTACTTCTGTGGAAAAAAATATTTAATATCCAACTTGATATGGAATATATTACATATGACATTGAAATTGTATTATTTTTCTAGTTCCTCCCTAACAGCATTACAATGATTATCAGTATACAATTGATCAAACAAATATTTTATAAATAATGATAAACTAAAATACTAAAAGTAAATCTATTATTAGAAATGCATCCATTAATGAGATTGTTAGGGTCCTTTAAAAGATATATTTTATTTATTAGAGGATGAACATTTCTTATATAGAAGCAAGGTTCAGATCAATTATATTTCTATTTTATTGTTTTTGTAGACTTTAATGTATGTTTGATCAATAAATACAGGATCATATAATAATTCTGTTATATAAATGTTACTCAATTCTTTAAATCCTGGAGTGATATATCAAAGCTCACAATGACGTATCATCAAAACTCCCATGACGGGTTACAGTCCACAGGGGCAGTTGCACGTTGTCCATTAGGGCAGCTGTGCATCAGATTGACTCCATGGCAGGGAGTTCAGAACCAAAATTAAACCAAATCCACTGCCACGGAGTTAATTATGGCTCATACTACCCACCCTATAAAGCAAATTTTAAAGACTCTAAATCTTTACCAGAGCAGTCAACCTCGTCTTTCCCGCTCAGAGCAACCTTGAGGGTATGAAAGCAATGCTCAATACACACACAAACATCCACACACACACCTCATTTACATCCTAACTGCATAGGAGCCAGAAGAATTGAAGAAATTAAAAATCTGGAAATTAATACTCCTATGTCTTGGGAAATCTTGGTATACCTCCTAGGGTATCTATAACTCAATTAGGAAATCCCTATATAGTGATTTATTTACAGTTGTTGAGCAGGCATGTACTATAATTATAACTATGCTTTAACAAACACTAAACTAGAAGTGATGAGCAGATTGGATTGGAAGGAGGAACTGAACAGAGACGAGAGCTGAATGGAAACATGAAAGCACCATAATTCAAAATTCATAGTCCATAGATACAGAAGTGTTAAGAATGGTGTGAATTATAATATTGTTTTGTAATAAAAACGATGGAAAACATTGTAGAATTAAAAACTAGAATGATTTAAAAGCTAAGATTTGATGAAATTTTTTTAAAATTTATTTGTGAATTGACTGGAGGTTTACATTTCAGACCACCAACTCTGCATTCAGCAGTTCAACCCTCATCAGCTGCTCCCTACCCTTCTTTCCTAGTCTACCCAACTCCCTCTTCTGATGGCTCTTCTCATTCTTGTGGTCCTCCACGCCCTTTTCACCCAAATCAATATCCATCAACCCGCGAGTTCCTTGCTCCATCTCTCCTACCTTGCCCTCCGCTCCTTGTAACCTCCAAGGTCTAGTTCTTTTTGCCATCCAAGTTTTTTTCTTGGTTTTTATCCTTAGAGGAGTGACCTCTTATATAACATCTGTCCTTTTGTGGTTGACTAACCTCATTCAGCATAATGTTCTTCAGGAATCTCCATGTTTTGAGGTGTTTCATGTTTTCATCATGGTTTTTAGCAATGCATAGAATTCCATTGTGTTTATATACCAATGGTTCTTTATCCATTCTTCTATTGATGGGCATTGGAACTGTTTCCAACTTCTTGCTATTGTGAACAGTGCTGTGATGAACATAGGAATGCATACGTCTGTTAGTGCTATATCTCTTACTTCTCTAGGCTATTTGCCCAGCAGAGATATTGTTGGATCATATGGAAATTCAATTCCCAGTTGTTTGAGGTACCACCACATAGTTCCACAATCGTTGCAAAGATTTACAAGTCCACCAGCAATACATAAGAGTTCCAATCTCTCCCCTACCCTCTTGAGAATTTGCTACTTTCTTGTCTTTTTTAAATTGAGCTATTATTGTGGGTATCAGGTGATATAAAGCCCAAAACCCACTTGCAAGATCCCTCGTGTATATAAGGATTCTAATCTCACCATACCCTATCCAGTATTCGTTGTTTCCTGGTTTTTAGTTTTTATTTGGGTTGCCATGTTGGTATAAAGTGATATCTCATCATTGTTTTGAGTTGCATTTCCCTAATAATGAGTATTTTTTTCATATGCTTGTTAACCATTTGGATGTCATTTTGGTGAACAGAGTTCAGAAGGTATTAGGAAAGAAGCAGGGATGGAGGTAGGAAACACAGAGAGAAATGGCATAGGTAAGATGAACTTTCAGATTACAATGCATGGCAGGAAACAAAATGTATGAATTATTGAGTTAAAAAACCAATCTGTTCTATAAACTTTCACCCAGTTCACAATAAAAAATTTTAAAAAGAAAAAATATTGTGGTGGCCATATTTGTATTTTTAAATTATTTTGGTTTTACCGTGAATAATAGATTCAAGAGGGTAAGAGTATTTGGGGATTGCTTTGAGGTATTCTCAGAGATTTCCAGCTCAGTAGTCTGGGTGCCCCTTCTATCAATTGAGTACTGCAGTCTCCCAGTCTTTCCTTCAAAGCAGGCTTGCAGTCAAGCTGCTGCATAAACGAAATTCTGATCTCTGTGCCTGATTTCCTGAAAAATCATCGTGGGAAATCATCTCAAAGCCATCCCTACACTTGTATTGGATAAATGCCATCAAATTCTACTTTTAGCCGTTTATCAGCAAATAAGCCACTAGAGTCATACTCAATTTCATTAAAAGGGAAAAAGTAGACATTATCTGACCTATAAAAGAATGCCACCTAATTTTTAGAGTCCAATTATATTATTAGACTTAGGAGGAATTTCCAATTGTCCCTTTTGGCACCTCAGAATTTTTCACAGCCTGTAATGTATAAGATTAAGGATGAATTTGAAATAGAATTGCCAGTAATTCAAGTTCTTACTCAAGAAGTACAATCTGTTCCTAAGGCCAAAGATATCAAGACCTATGCCTATTTCTCAATAAATAACTCCTTTTAAAATTGGGCTTCTTCCTTTTGGTCACCATTATTTCCCACGAGATCCAGCATGCCGTCTTCACTTCAGTGAGACGATTCCCTACATGAACTGAGAACCACAAGATTCATTGTCACCTCAACTCCTGTTTTGATCCCACCCTCATGAGGACAAAAATCTGAAATATAAGCTCCTCTCATCTGTTTAGTTCCTTTTCAAAATCTACTTTTAATTCTACATACTACATGAAATATTTTTTGTTACTCTTACACACAATCATTCCTTCTATCTAATTTCCCATTTTATCTAAATATAATTCCTATTTGGATCAAATATAATTAATTAATTCTCAGTTCCATTTCCATTTACTCATTTACATGAGTTAGTTCTTCTTCTTCTTCTTTTTCTCCATTTCAAAGGAACTTCCAATCTTCATGTAACTAATATTTTGCTATTAAACACAGCTGGACAAGGAATTTTTGTTACAGTTATTATATTTTAGATGTTTATATATGCATACTCAAATATTTCAATTTTCCAAAATCTGGAAAATTAAAGCAGCACATATTTCTCTTATTCTCTAGAGTCTAGATAATTACTATTAATATCTGAAAAGTCTATGGATCTCATAATTTGATGAGATTGTGACAGCGGAGTGAACAGGTCAAATAACATCAGCATCCCATTAATAAAATTACTTCAAGTAAATAGGATAAATTCACTGCACTTTGTCCTTTCATATACATGTACATGCATAAATATATATATACATATATATTTGTTTGTCCATTTCATATCTAGTTCATACTTTAAGGTTCCTATATTATATACACAAAAACAGAATTTTAAATACTACTAATGTATTAACTATTAAAATTACTGATTCCCAACCTTCACCAATTCTGTCCACAATTCAAAATCTTAAATTATGTCATAAAAGTATAACTTTAAGAACATCAAGTCAATTTCAGAACCACAATAGTTTGAAATAAAAGCATTTCTCTACTTGCACAATCCATCCCCTCATTCACTCTGTTCTAATGCTAATGAGCATAATGCGAGATCAGATCATGTTTCTCTTTTATTTTTCAGATCATGCTTCAATGGTTACTTGATAATAAAAAACTATTTCAATGGTTGCTTGATAATAAAATACATAATTTTAAAAATACAACTTTTGTTGAACATCTCTTCTCTTTGAAATACTGCAAAATCTGCCAGCTACAAGCTTCTATCTGCATTTAAAACATTGTCTTGCTTTCTGTTTAGGGGGTAGTCCTCCCTTTGTTTCTCCTCAGAGATCAGAAAGCCAGGTTTAGTACTTGACATAGAAGGACACTCTTTGTTATCACTTGCTTTGTGCCAAAAAGTTCTTCTCCAAAATGGCCAGTTAAAACAAATTACAAGTTTCTGTTGAGCAAGTCTGCCTCACGGAGCCCTCCTGCGTGTCAGAGACGAAAAATGCTCCATATGATTGATGTTCCATGGTTGATTCGTCCCAAGTAGATCCTCAGGCTTTTCTTCCAAGGTGACTCTGCGTGGATATGAACTTCCAAACTGTCAGTTAACCATCAAGCACCAACTACCTGTGCTACCCAGCACCTCCACCAACTGATAGGCACTGGAAATTTCCACCCACGATCATATCTATTGAGTAATTTGTGAAAATAAAAATATTTTTCAGGTTTACCAAATGTTTTGAAGGAACATAATATAAGATACACTCCTATTCTTAAAATCTGGGCCCAAATGCCATCTCCAGTGTGTTTTCTAGCATCCTTGGGAAAATTGTAGGGAGGAGAGAAGGTAAAGAGAGGCAGAGCTCAAAGTTTACCTGCCAATCCCATAGGGAGCTAGTGCCATCCCTCCATTCCCTCATCACCAGGAGTGCATGTCAGAAACCTGAGGGTAGGAGTCAGGGAATGGAAGAGGAAAGGGGGGTTGACTAGATATAAAAACAACAACAACAACAACATACGTCCCAATGCAGAAGAAAGCACACTGGAATAACGGACCAGGAAACTTGACTTTGGTCCCAAGTGTATCTCTACCTGGTGGTGCCATTTTGGCCGCATCACTGCCTTTCTCCCATTTAGCATCTCTTCATCTATAAAAGAAAGAGCTGAAACAAGATGATATACGAACGCAGGGGTTCCAGGTGCTCCCGGTCTTGCTGAATTATAATATATGCTACCACAGTCGGCGTCCCATTGAGTTCTGTAATTTTTCAGTAAGAGTGGAGAAATGTTTCCACTGGGAGGAGGAGATTGCCATTGTTTGTTTTCATGTCTACCATAGCAACATTGAAACACGCCGGCTTCTCAGAAATGTCTGGCTCCCTCCCCAGCGTCCTCTTGCCGCCATGCCTTCCAAAGAAACCAGCCTGAAACAAGGAAGTACAAAACCAGGAAGAATTCCGACATCTATCCAAAGATAATGCATTCCTACAGGGACTTGCAATTGACCTGGGCTAGCTGGGTTTTGTTTGCTTGCTTGTTTCCTAATGGCACCAGTTCCCCCAGGTCTTTCTTTTGGAATTCAGAGGTGATTGAGCTCAGGATATAGTCACTAGATTTTACTCAAGTGTGGACTCTACTCCTGGGATGGTGAGCATTATTCTATTTCATAAGGGAAAGCTGGGGACAGAGCTAAAACCACTGCTGGTATCAATCCAAGGGTTTACAATTGAGTTCATTTCCAGTCAAGTCATACCTTCAAAAAGCAACTTTTAGTGGGGTAAATGTCAGTCTTCCACATTAGAGTGACATCAAAGAGTTTTGAGATTTGTTCTGTCAACATTAACCTATTATGCAGATGACGCGGAGTGTTGTAAACCTGTGCATGTGAAAGGCTAGCAAGGTTGTCTAGGCTCTTGAGTTATCACAATAACTCAGACACGCAACAAATACTAGTGAACAATGAGCAGTTGGCCTTGCTCCCATGTAGAAAACTGTCATTTTGATGATGAGATCAGGAACGTTGGTTTTGTGACAGCCACCAAATCTTGGGCAGGGTAACGGGCATATTCTACCTTACACAGTCACCACCATCCCAGGAAGACACATTAACTAGCACCTCACCTCAAGTGTTGGGGGCCAGCGATGCAGTAGTGACATCTTGGGCTGTGACCCCATATGCACCAGCAGCTCCAGGAGAGAAAAATGGGGCTTTCTATTCCTGTATTCGTCTGGGTACTTTAGAGAAACAAATCCACAGAAACTTATATATAAGAGAGAGTTTTATATAAAGGTTAAGTGAGCATCAAGTAAACATCCCAACCTAGTGCTGCCCAAGCCCACAAGTCCAACATTAATCAATATGTCCAACACCAAACCACAAAATCTTCATCCATCTCAGAAAACACACACAATGATGCTGACTGCAGGAGGAAAGCCGAGTCAGTGAATGTGTAAGCATCTTAGTGCTGGCAGCGGTCTCCACACAGCTGCTCCAGCACCCAGGGCGGCATCTGGGTAGGTCCATGTGGCTTCTGCTCGGGGATGTCTTGCCTTGCAAGCTGAAGCAGGAAACTGCTAAGGCAGCTGCACCCTGGTCCAACCATCACAAAACAAGAGACCCAAGAACTAGAAAGGCAAGGCTCCCTGAGCCATCTTTCTCTCCGCCCTTCAATTAACCCCATATGTGTTTATCAGCCAGGTTGGCACAATAAACTAACACAACTCCCATAACCAGTCTCAGAAACCGGAGGGTGACTAGGAGTCAACACTGACTTGATGGCAGTGAGTTGGGTTTTCTGGTTTGACCCTCATTATCCATTTTCTGGTTTGACACCTCCCCATTTTCACTGGCCTGGAATAGGCAGAGTACAAGAGAGAAGGTCTAAAAACAAAATTTGGGGCTGCAGAAGTAGAATCCAGAGGGGAAAGGAAAGAGCCCTTAGTCGCATTTTCCTGACTCTGCTACAGTTAATAGGCTTTGGGAAATTGTACCAATTCTACCAAGAAGTAAACTAGGTAAAGGTATATTCTTGTGAATAACAAGCTCTGTTTAATCTTTAATCAGTTGCACTTGTGTTTTCACAAATGAAATTATGAAAGTAAATGTTTTATCCCTGATCACCTGCCAAAAATAAAAGCATGGTTCAATATTAAGCTTACTTACAATTATACACCATTCTGATTTCTATTAATCTAGCTATAAACAGCCCTGATTTTAAATGAACAGTTCATTCTCCTTTTTATGTAATTTCTAAATATAGTCTGCTTAGCTAAATATGTAGGTCTTACAGAATTGGCTAGATTTATGAAACATTCTTCAATAAACCAAACAATGGCTATATAAAAAGCAGATGCAATACCTTTCTAATTCAATTTTATAGTTTAAAAATATTCTGCATAGAAGTGCCAAATTCTATCCTGCAGAGACACAGGGCTCCTAGTGACGTCAATAAGAGCCATGCATCCACAAAGGAGGGCAAAACCATGCCTGAGCACTTAAATTTAGTAATCCATTAGCCGCAGCAAGAGGTAAAAAAAAGAGCAGTTCAAATACCATTTCATCAGCATTTGCATCCACCAGTGTTTAAGTCTGTTCCAGGCATTGTTAAATCCCTAAGCCCTGGAGATGTCGGAAGAAGGACAGGAGCAGGAGACAGCGTCGTTTTTCATACACTGACTGCCTTTATTATTATTATTAATATTATTACTATTACAGTGACATAGACTCATACACAAAGAGAAGCAGTATGTCCCTGTTCATTTTGAGATCTCCCACTGGCTTCTTGAGATAAAATGGAAAGCCTGTGGCGTTATCATCAAAGAGAAGCATCTTTCCTGAAATGTATAGAAGCAGGATTTAAACGTGAACTAAGGACAATTTCGGAGAGAAGCCGGCACGCTTCTATTCAAATGAATAAGACAGACAACGGGTAGACAATGGACAGAGAGAAATCTAATACCTTAACCATCTGAATGATGGCCCCCGAGAAGTCATAAACTTGACTTCTTGTGTAGTTCTATCGAGACTCAGAGCACTTTTATAGAGTTATTATCTGGTGCCCATGGGTGACACAAAAAGCTAAGCACTCAATTGGAGGCTTAAGTGCACTGAGAGGCACCTTGGGAGAAAGGCCTGGAAATCTACTTTTGAAAGATAAATCACAGAAAACTTAATCACGAAGCCTAGTTTTACTCTGATATATATGGTGCTACCATAAGTCAATATCAACTCGACAGCAACGTGGTTTATTGTTATTACTGTTACCTTAACTCTTTGTTATAAAAATTATGTGAGGGTAAAACACCAAACTACATACAAAAAAGCAATGAAGAGAAGGATTGAATGGGCCATAGAAAAATAACATAGTAGCAGAATTATCATCTAGATAGTCTTCAAATTTAAGTACTTCATCATAATGTTTTCTTGTCAGCCTCTGTTGGTAATGGGATTTTCCATAGCAGAGTTAAATCTCTGACTGCTACCGGAATTTTAAAACAAAGACATTTCGGGTGAGTTGAATTTCAAAGGACAACTAGAACATGGACAATCGTTTCCTCCTAATAAAGCTTCCAACTGTCTAGTCTCTTCCTCTTTTCGTCTGTTTTACTTCCAGCTGATGAGAAACTCTCACTGAACAGGTCATTCCTAGGTAAGCCATTCTCCTTGGGCTGCCATTCATCAAAGCGCTAGTCTGGCACTCACGTTTCCCATCGTGTTTAACCTGACCGCCCTCTCCAAGAATCACAAAGGACTCACACATTGCTAGGAGTGTGCCTTTGCCACCTTGCCACTAGCGATTTGACTTCTAGAGATCCCCCGTTTGATGTTTCCAAAGTCAGCTCAGGAATCATCTCGGAATTGCTTTAGACGTCAGCAGAACTGGGGAAGTTAACTTATACATCTCTTATTGCAATACGTGATCACTTAGTTTCAGTTACGAGTGGTGAGTTCTTTCTTTGTCTTGGTAACATATAAACACCTACGTTGTTGTTCGGTGCCATCAAGTTGGTTCTGACCCCCAGAGACGCGATCCACAACAGAACAAAACACCGCCCAGTCCTGTGCCAGCCTCACAATTGCTCTTTGTTTGAGCCCATTGTTGCGGCCACTATGTCAATCCATGTTGTCCATGGCCTTCCTCTGGGTTTTGCTGCCTTCTACTTTACCAAGCATTCTGTCCTTCTCCAGGAACTGGTACGTGAGGACACTTGTCTGTCAGTTTGCCCTACTGCGGTGGCTTGGGGTGCTGCTGTGGAACCAGAAGCTGTGTCAGCAATATTTCAAATAACAGCCAGGACACCCCAGGTGAGCACGTTTCAGTTGAGCTTCCACAAGAAGAATAGGCTATGAAGAAAGAATAGGCTGTCTGCCTCGGAGAGATTCGCCACTGAAAACCTTATGAATAAACACCTCCAGATATATTCATTTCAAACGTTTTTGTCTTATCAAACCAAGACCAATACTTGACTAGTATTACAAGTGCAAACGTTATTTGCAGCCAACTAAAAGTATGAGCATATCATGTTGTACTTATGGGTGAGAAACAATCATTGTAGCCGAAGTCATAATAGAGAACTGGCTCAAACTCCAAAGAGTGGTCAGAGAGCCAAAAAGGACTATAAAATATTCTCTCTCAAGTGGCTTCTAGTCTGGCAACAGTTTCTCTCCGGGGGCGATTTCCTCCCTGAGATCATGTCTTTAAATGTGAAGATATCATCTGTCACAATATGGTTGGAGAAAGATAAAGAGAGGTGGCTGAGGAGGCTTTTGTCCTGTCACCATCCACTGCTCACCACGACTCTGACTACTGTGTGGATTTGGGAAGCAGCAAAGCTTTTATAAAAGACAGACCCACAATGTCCTATATGAGAGACATTTTCCACTTCTTGTCCCGTGCAGCAGTACTGTGTCTTTGTGTAAACAATGGATACATAATGCAAGGGTTCTAATGGCTTTTGGTTTTGTTTGTTTGCAAATTGCGCAGCCCCTTCATGCAGTCACTTGTTAGTCAAGCTATGGACATTGCATGTGAAAAACGACAGTGAGTTCATGACATCTACCTTGTCTCTGTTTCCTGGGCAATTAAAGAGCAGACTTTTTTCTGGGTAGCAAAAGTGGAACTAAAGTCAAAAGAAGACAACAAACAAGAAACAGGAATATAATACTTTGTCTGGATACCTGAAAATAGACTGAAGAAGAGACTTTTCAGAGGATCTAGCTAAATAAGCAAGATAGCATTAGAGAAAGCTTAGCCATTTTCACTGTGTGCAATCTCATCTTCTGTTTCATCCGGGATTCTTATGGACCATGCAGAATGCTACATCGATTGCCAGGATGTTTGGACTGTGTTTTCCCTAAGTACCCAAAACACTGTTTTATCAGCCAGAAATGAAGACCCAAATTCACTTTAAAAATTAATTTCCTGTCTTAATTCCAGTGCCTCCATTTGGTATATTTATGTCATTAGGTAAGGAGTCATGATGGCACTGTATGTTAAGCTTTAGACTGCTAACTACAAGGCCAGAGGTTCAAACGCACCAGCAGTTCTTGAGAAAAGTATGACACATTTTGCTTTCGTAAAGATTTATAGCCTTGGGAATCGAACATTAGGGTCACTATGAGTCATAATAGACTCAGTGGCAGTGAGTCTGTCATTGTGTCACTAAATGATTAAGCCCTAAATGATTAATCACTGTTATTCGGGTCATCAAAGTATCAGAATCAACACCAGAAATTTAAAGGTTGAACATATTTTATTAAATGTTTTACTTATTATTTAATATCTTTCTCAGGAAGAATTTTTAATGGAAGGGACCACAAAAGATAAGAAGCCCTCAAAGACACCTGTGTGCTTCTAAAATTACACGTTCTAAGTAGCTAACCATGTTCCTCCTTCACTTTGCCCCTGAAAATATAAATGGCAAGGAGTGTTTGCAAATTAGAAGCAAAACAACTAGTGATTTTATTCCTTAGGAAATAGCTTCCTTGGTGAAAATGTAATATAAACTTAATAATATGATTAATATTTTATTTTAAAAAGACACTGTTTCATGTAGCAATGTAAGGCATAGTTGTTTACCAACTTTCTTGGGGGTATTTAATGCAGCCCAATTCTCCTGTTCCACCTCCTACATTCCTCAACCCGGCCAAAGTAAAAAAAGAAATGTTTATGACTTTTTTAAAAACATTTTTTCCCTGGATATCTTTGGCTTTGCATTGCTCAGCTCTCCTACAATTATTTCTTTATTTATCTCTACTATTGGAGGTAACAGCTGACTCTCCCCATTTAGAGGTGGCTATTAGAATAAGAATCTACTATTTGAATTAGATATTGGAATATGACCCAACCTAGCTGAAATCCCTGAGTCTCTCAGAACTTGGCTAGAAACCACATCCTCTCATTTGGTATTTAGGACTTCCTGTCTCATGTTTTCTATCTCTCCCATTACCAAAAAGGAAGCAACAGAAGATACAAGGGCGACAGATATTAATAATAATGACACTTGCAAGGGGATTTAGTTTTGTCCATTTTAAAGTTGCTGGTTTGGATCATTTTATCTTTTAATGAGTTTTTCTCTTCTTTTTCTTCCAAATAAAAATACTTTGTTACAATCTAGTGAGATGTTTGAGGTGGGAAACTTCAATTTTGTTTCATTTCACAGCTTAACATGCTTTGAAATTTACTTGAAAATAAAATGTGCCTTCCTGTAGCTGTGTTATAGAGAGACCAAAGTGGGTGAAATAAACACCACCTTCCAAAAAGGACTAACGTGAGCATGGAGATGGAAGTTAATCTTATTCTGCTGTCAGCAAAAATAGTCAAAGTTCTCCTTGCTAAAGAGTCCTGGTGACATAGTGGGCTATATGTTGATGTGCAAAACACCAGCTTCTCCACAGCAGAAATATGAGGCTTTTTGCTCCCACAAAGATTTACAGTCTCAATAATTCACTGGAGCACCTCCACTTTGTCCTATTGGGACTTGAGGAGTTGGGATACACCTGATGGCAATGAAAAATTGAAGTAAAAGCCATAATAATGTTACAGAATATAAGACATCATGAACCCAAGGGAACTAAAAGGGGAAAGAGAGATAAAAAGAGGAACAGTAGAGCATCCACCTTCCCAACACAATTGCTGAAGACAAAGTGGGTGCATAAGCAAATGTGGTGAAGAAAGTTGATGGTGCCCGGCTATCAAAAAATATAGCATCTGCAGTCTTAAAGGCTTGAAGATAAACAAGCAGCCATTTAGCTCAGAAACAACAAAGCCCATGTAGAAGAAGCACACCACTCTGTGTGATTATGAGGTATCGATGGGATCAGGTATCAGGCATCAAAGAACAAAAAGGTCATATCATTGTGAATGAGGGGAAGTGCGGAGTGGAGACCCAAAGCCCATCTGTAGGCAACTGGACGTCCCCTTACAGAAGGGTCATGGGGAGGAGAAGAGCCAGTCAGGGTGCAGTGTAGCAATGATGCAAAATACAACTTTCTTACATGCTTCCTCCCCACTCCACTATCATGATCCCAATTCTACCTTACAAATCCAGATAGACCAGAGGATGTACACTGGTACAGATAGGAACTGGAAATACAGGGAATCCAGGACAGATGATGAGACCGGTGGTGAGAGTGGTGATACCAGGAGGGGAAGGGGAAGGTTGGGTAGAAGGAGGGAGCTGATTACAGGGATGTACATATAATCCCCGCCCTGGGGGATGGACAACAGAAAAGTGGGTGAAGGGAGATGTCAGACAGAGTAAGACATGACAAAATAATAACATAAATTATCAAGGGTTCATGAGGGATGGGGGGCGGGAGGGAGGAGAAAAATGAGGAGCTGATACCAAGGGCTCAAGTAGAAAGAAAATGTTTGAAAATGATGATGGCAACAAATGTACAAATGTGCTTGACATAATGGATTATGTATGGATTGTGATACGAGTCTACAAGCCCCCAATAAAATTATTTTTTTTAAGAGTGCATCATTCAAAAAACACTATATTCTCATATATTTATATGGCAATACACTGAGGTAGTAGACAGACTCTGGGCCTCTACTTAAGTATTCCCTTAATACAAGAATAGTTGGTTCTAATAATGTGGCACTGGGCGATACCCATCTCCCAGACAAGATCACTGAAGACAAACTGGGTGCATAACCAAAGGTGTCAAAGGAAGCAGATGGTGCCTGGCTATTAAAAGATACAGCGTCTAGGGTCTTAAAAGCTTGAAGCCAAACAAGCAATCATCTAACAGAATAAACAAAGCACACATGGGAGAAACACAAGGTGTCCATGGGAACAGACATCAGAAGTTCAAAAATAAACAATCTCATTGAGGTAATGGAGAGAGCTCCAAGTAGAGACCACAGCCCATTCATAGATAATTGGACATTCCCATGTGAGGGGCTTCATGGAAGAGAAAATACGTCTAGGAGCAGTTTAACACCAACGAAACACAGAACACTCCTCTAGTTCTTTAATCCTTCCTCCCCCAACTATTATGCTCTCAGTCCTACCTCGCACATTCTGCTAGATCAGTGTACATACAGGGGCACAGATGAGAGCTTTCAACATATGGAACTCAGGATAGACAAACCCCCTCAGAAACAGTAATGGGAGTAGGGATTCCAGGAGGGTAGGGAAAGAGAAGTTGGAAGAAAGGGGGGAAGGGGGAACGGATAGCAATGATGGTGGAATAACTCCCTCGAAGGGGATGGATACCAGGATAATTGGTGAAAGGATAGAATGGGCCGTGTAAGATACGTATAAATAATAATAACAATACATAATATATTAAGGGTTCGAGGGGATGGCAGAGTAGGGGAGGGAGGGAGGAGCTGATATCCAAGACCTCAAGAAGAAAGATAATGTTTAGAAATTGTTGATGTCAACAATTGTACATGTCCACTTGATATAATGGATGCATGGATTGCTATAAGAGCCCCAATAAAATTATTTATTAAATAAGAAAAGATGAACAGAAAAAAAGAAACACTGAATTCAAATGAAAGTGTTCTGATTCTAAATTTTTAATGTCAGCGTCAGCCTCTCAACAGTTCTAGTCTATGTGTCAGTGTTGTTTTTTTTAATAAGCTGCTCTATTAAAATGTCAAACACTACTTTAGATTGGAGCTCATCGAACAGATATCAAAAATTCTTATCTAGTAAAAATCTTTCCTCAATTTGCCTTCTGATTTCTAACTCTTCCAGAATTAAGATCCAAAGTGATAAGGCAGAAAAGGGTCACATTAAGCTGAGAAAACAAGGCACTTTCCACTTACAAGGGAGAGAAAAAAGAAAAAGATAAAAAGAAAGAGGAAAAAAATACCCACTTCATTTTATTGGTGACTTTTACAGCTCTTATAACTTTCCATACCTCAGTTGTTTCCAGCATATTTGTACACATGTTGCCAGCATCATTTCCAAAACATTTTCTACTTGAGCCCTTGATATAAGCTCCTCTTGAAAAAAAACCTTGTGAACTGAGATCTTGAACTTCATTGCAATGGATTCTGAGTTGTCAGATCGATTCGACACAGAGCATCTGCCAACCATATGCACAACTATAACTCCACATGGCAGGAAAAGATCACTGCTCTGCAATTGCACTTCTTCCGTTTGTCACACCCAGCACATTTCAGTTATTTGAATATTATAGCTACTTGATATGCATGACCAGGGTTTAAGACAGATAGCCACAAGTCAGAGAAGGTACTGACTACATAAATTTGGGGGGATTTAGAAATTATTAAAATATTCCACAATATGTGAAATCCTGAAGTTCCTTATAAATGGAAGAGGTTGACAATCTATACATTTTCCATTTTAACCTTGATCCATAGAAGAATAGCACTGAGATGCTAATAAATCCAAAGTTTCTAAGAATGACAATGAGAAACAGGTGAGGAGATTGAGAGTCGAGGCAGTGAGTTATATGTAAGAAAACATTATGTGGCTTATTTCCTCTCCTAAAATCTCTTTCCTTTTGACCACATATTTTTATTTGCCTTCATTTACTCAAAAGGATGCTATAAATGATATAGAATAAGATAGGCTTTGTTTATGTTTCAATCTCCCCTCTTAGATGATGAGCTCCTTTGAGAAGACAGCAAGGTTCTGAGTGTGTTTGTCTTTGAATTCTCATTCCTTGCAACATTGTCATGCTGGGCATCTGGTGTATATATATGCATGATATTAGTAGAAGTAGGAACAGTAAGGTTATTTATTAAGTTTCCCAAACATAAAAGAACTAGTTACTACACTTGGATTCCAAGTACATGTAATAATGATAATAAGTAAGGTAGATTTTATTAAAATACATTTTGCAGATGAGGACACAGACACTGATGATACATGGTCATAGATTTATTTTAACCAAGATGAAAGAAATCAAAGCACAGTCATTTTCCACCATGCCACGTAACAGGTACATTAAACAGGTACATTAAAATATGTTTATTGACCTGCAAACATTGTGGAAAATGATATGGTGCTACCTAAAACCATTGGGAACAGAATAGGGCCAGAACATCAGCAGACATATGCACTCTCTTCATTGCAGCACAGGGAGCACAATAAGCTGGGAGCAGCCCAGATGTCCCTCAGTCTAAGAATGGATAAAGAAGCTCTGGTACATATACAAAATGAAATACTATTTATGCATCTCTGAATAAACAGCGATGGAACCACGAAGCATCTCATGATAGGTATAAACCTAGAAACCATTACAGTGAATGGAATTAGTCAATCGCAAAAGGACAAATATTGTATGAACAATATTAGAGTCTAAATTCTGAACCCCAGGTTTGCAGAGGCTATGGATGACAGTGAAAATCCAAAACTCATTCCCAGAATCCCCCATGTGGAACAGGCCTCAGGTAAATCCCCTCTGACTATGGAGCAAGGATGGGAAAAGCCTGGTTGTCAGAGTATACTGTAGTGTGGATAACGGAAAGTTTAGTTAGGTCAAAAGGTGACATATTGTCATTTGATCCGATGCACAATTGTTCTAGTTTTTAATATTTTTTACTTTGTCTTCAATTGATACTTTTCTCTACGGCATTCTGTCATTGTTCTGGGGTCGTTTGTTGTGTTGTTTTGACTTTGTGTGTTTTTCTGTATATGAAACCAATGATAGATAGACCCGTAAAGACAACAATTGAACTATTAGTTTCAAAGGGACATAGTAGTGGAGATGGGCGAGGAAATGAAGCACTAACAACGAGGACAAGAAAAAAGAAATACCTGGGAATTGAGAGTAGTGATGGGTCTAAAACTCTTATGCATATGGTTGAGTTATTGAAATGTATGGTATGGGAACTGTATGCCAGTGAAACTGTTAAAAAAACAAATACAATAATTAATTTTTAAAATAGATCAGAAGACGGGGCCTTCAAAAAGTTCATTTAAAAATTCCTTTATCTCTTTGTTTTATTTGCCACAATTTTTCTTCTTGTATTTTTAAGGTGAACTGTCTAAACTACAGATCTTGTGAGACTTCTCTGTCCCTAGAGTCTAAAGTTAAATCTGTTTCTTTAACCAGTTCTCTGACTTCTTTGTCATCTCCTCTTCTCCCTCACACCGGCCCATTACATATACAGTGGCACTTATGCCTCCTTCATGGAATTGTTCACATCAACCTCAGACTCCCAGGTCCCGCCCTTAACCAGTTTCCGCTGTTTCTTCAAGACATCAGTGACTCCTAGACGCCCTTCTGGGGCTCCTCAGATCACCACTCAAACTGGGCTGCGCTTTCTGAATGCCCCCGTGCGTCTGGAACATCGCATCACTTGGTCAACTGCTCCTTCTTCAGAGATTTTCTAACTATGCCCCAACCTCCTTGAAGATAAAGGCTATTTCAGCTCATCTCCATAATCTTACGGCCTAACAGCACATAAAATAGATGACAACCAAATATTTGTTAAATTATGAAATTAAATCTAAGATTGTTTACTTAGAAATAATTTACAAGCCAAAACAATATAAGACAGAAAGGCAGAAACCACAGTAAGTAATGAGTTCTGAAAGCCACTTTATAATTATTGTACCTGCATTGGTACTCTATCTAGTGGTTTAATGGACATATACATGTACTGAAGTATATTTATAAATATATTGGACAATAAACTTCTTGAAATTACTTTTTAATTGCTCTCAACCCCCTACCATCATTTATCATATTGAAATTATTGGTTTAAATTATTTTGTTTCAATGTGTGCATAAGCAAGTGTGGTGAAGAAGACTGATGGTGCACGGCTATCGAGAGATATAGCGCCTGGGGTCTTAAAGGTTTGAAGGTAAACAAGTGGCCATCTAGCCCAGAAGCAAAAAAAAGGCCCACATGGAAGAAGCCCAGCTGGCTGTGTGATTAGGAGGTGTCGATGGGATCATGTATCAAGCATCAAAGAACAAAAAATTCATATCATTGTGAATGAGGGGCACTGTGGATTGGGGACCCAAAGCCCATCTGTAGGCAACTGGACATCCCCTTACAGAAGGGTCGCAGGGAGGAGAGGAGCTAGTCAGGAAGCAGTGTAGCAACGATGAAACATACAACTTTCCTCTTATTCTTAAATGCTTCCTCTCCCTGTCCCCCAAAACCCCCTCCCCACTATCATGATCCCAATTCAACCTTACAAATCCAACTAGACCAGAGGATGTACACTATTACAAATAGGAACTGGAAACACAGGGAATCCAGGACAGATGAACCCCTCAGTTCCAGTTGTGAGAGTGGTGATACCGGGAGGGTGGAGGGAAGGTAGGGTAGAAAGGGGGAACTTATTACAAGGATCTATATGTAAACCCCTCCCTGGGGGTTGGACAACAGAAAAGTGGGTGAAGAGAGACGTTGGGCAGTGTAAGATATGACAAAGTAATAATAATTTATAAATTATCAAGGGTTCATGAGGGAGGGGGGAGCGGGGAGGGAGGGGTGAAAATGAGGAGCTGATACCAAGGGCTCAAGTAGAAGGCAAATGTTTTGAGAATGATGATGGCAACAAATGTACAAATATGCTCGACACAATGGATGCATATATGCGATAAGAGTTGTATGAGCCCCCAATAAAATGATTAAAATAAAATAAAATAAAAATAAATTATTGTTTCCTAAGATGATTATTTATTAAAAATAGAACCATGGCTTCTTCATTTAAGCATCACCAAGTGCTCAAACTTCCACTTTTCCATCAGAGATTCTCAAATGGTGGTTAAATGAATGGTGCAGGGTGACAGGAGAATATGGCCACCAGATAACAAGCACTGGGATATCTCCTCAGAAGCAGAGGGGGTCGACTAGGAGGGACAGCATGAACACCCCAGCAGTGAGACAGTCAACTTAAGAACTAAGCAGAACAAAGGGTCTTCAAGTGGGAGAGCAGCAAGGCCTGCTAACAGACTGGACAGCAACACAAGCCGTTCCTCCGCGCCCAGCTCCTGCCTGGCCCAGTCACTTTCCCCAGCCCGGCAGGTCACCCAGCAACCAAACCTCTTGCCTTTCTGGTCTCAGGGAGCCCTGCGTGGATAGCAGCCTGCTCCAAAAACTTGCTGCAGACTTTCTCAGTACCTAAACTATACTATTTTCCACTTTTTCCCTTCCTCCTTTCCAGCTTCCTTCTCCAGTTCCCTATGCCCCCACATGGTTGCCTTCCATTCCACACGCCAAATGTACACACAATAATACTGCCAAAGGAGCAGGAATTTCCACCCACTAGATGGTTTTGTTTGGGGGTTGGGGGTTTTGTTTTTGTTTTGTTTTGGGGTTTTTTTGTACTATTGTTGTGTTATAATAGTTTTTATTTATTTATTTTTTCTAGTTCTCTCCCATTTCCTCTTCTGATAGGACCCCACATTCCTGAGCATACACATTCCCCAGAGACAAAAACAAGCAGGCCTGCCAATCCTGCACACCCTCCTAAAACCTGAAGACTCTCCCACATTCATGCTGTCATAGCAACAGATCTCCAGGACCCATAT
>NW_022103918.1:6603235-6604924 GCF_000313985.2 Echinops telfairi | reverse complement strand
CCCAAGATAACAGCAGTGAAGTAGAATGGAGCAGGGAATTCTGGGAATTATTACACTTTCCTTCCATAGGAAAACATTATCATTCTAAGTATTTAGTACATTAGATGTAAATAATAGAAAAAAAATCCAACAGAGTTTGAAGTGGTAATTGGGGGGTGGGCAGGGACGGCTTACCTTTTTTTGTTACAAGTTTTGTAGTACTGACTTAAAAAAAATAACTTCACAATGGCCTAATTCACATACCGTCGTCCCATAGTTACATTGCGTAATTTGGGATATACATACCCATGCATTCAAAGACCTTTGTAGACTCATTTCCACAATCAAGATAGTAACAATTGCAAGTATCCTTCAAGCCTTTATAAGCCCTCCAACCCCTTACCAAGAAAACACTAATGTGCTTTCTAGCCATTCGAATTAAATTGTATTTTCCAAAATTTTATATAAGTCACGAGTATATGCTCTTTTTGACTGGTTTCTTTTTCTCAATATAAATATATTGAGATTCATTCAATACTAATGCCAGTATTAATTATCAATTGCACTTTTTTGGCTGAGTAGTGTTCTATCGTATGAGTATTTCACTAGTGTTTTTTGTTTTACCTCCCTATTTGAGTGGTTTACAATTTGGGGCTACTACAAATATAGCTATAATTAATTTTCATGTAAAAAATGAATGTTACTTATTTATCCTTGGTTTTTGTCCTCTTTTAATACACTTCCTAATACAAACCAACTTGTACCTCACTTAATCAGGGGAGCAGCTTGAAATTTTTTTTTTCTATTTCCTTTTTACCAAAGCAGTCAAATCATGCATGTGGTGGAGTGACAATTTTTAATGTGGCTCTCCTATCGATGGTTCGAGAACTCCCACCCAATGATTGAGTGGGACTATACAACTAGGGAGTGTAAAACTAATAGAGAGGATTTGTCAGTTTTAGTACCACCTTCTTGGCGGTGAGTGTTCCATCTTTAAAGCAGGGTGAGAGAGAATGCCCAGGACCATTGGAAGTGGAGCACATTCAGGATCTCTGTTTGAAGTGGCAGAGGCTGAGACCAGAGGCACCAGAGGACGAGACAAGGAGACGATAAGGCAAAACATAAGAGCTCTGTTGAGCTTATGAGACTGTGAGTCAGAGCAGCAGGCCAGCTTCCTGGCTCATGACGGTTAGAGGCTCACGGATGACATGGTTGAGAGAGGAAGGATTAGAGAAAGAGACCTGGCTACTGCCTGAGGAGAGGTGTTGTGGTGGACCAATAACAGTATCCTTACTATTTATTAATCCTGGCTGTGGTTACCTGTTTATGCCCCTAATAAACCCCTTGAATCCAGAGTATTGTCTGTGAATTCTGTGTGGCCATTGCAATGAAATATCAAGCATAACATAGGAGTAGAATCCTGTGGGAGGAATAGTTGACATCACAATAGATAAAGGAGAATTGAGGGTGAAGGCATGTCTGACCTTTGCCTCTTGGCAATAGGGAAGCCAGGGAAGATCGGATATGACCTCTGCATCATTTTAGCGTAGTATGAGCACTGAAGTTTGGTAAACATGTATAGTTTTATCCCTATTTTTTAATGTGCATACATCTGTATCTCCCCTTTGTGGTTATAACCCCAACTAGCAACCCTTTGCACTACCAAGTCACCAAGGCAGTGTTTCCCACAGTGTCTTGTACAGTGCTGAA
>NW_022103918.1:6595073-6600595 GCF_000313985.2 Echinops telfairi | reverse complement strand
ATCTATCTATCTATCTATCTATCTATCTATCTTGTAAAAGAGCCAATTACAGTTTGTCTTCACATGGGAAAGATCTCAATTTTCTGTATTCTCACAAGGTTGTTTGAATTCACCTGTCGACTGTCATAATTTGGTTAGAAGGGATACAGACTTGATTCAGGTACTTAATGAAATAATTCACTATGTTGATGACATCATGATAATAACAAAACAATAAATTAAGTCAGCAGTGACTAACTTAAATGCAGGGATGACACAGGTGACCTACAAAAGCTGGGGGGTAAACCCAGAAAATAGTCAAAGGTCTAACCCAAAGGTGAAATCCTTAGGAATAACCTGGGCAGGAGGCACTTGTAGCATCCTACGGGTGATGGAAAATACACTGGAGGTGTTGCCCACCCCTGAAATTAAGCAAGAAGCCCAGGGTTTGGTTTATTTATTTATTTGGATTATGAAGGACTAGATTTCACATGAGGGAATACTGCTAGCTCATATCCATAAAATTATACAAAAAACATCTGTATTTGAATGGGCCTGAGCAAAAGTAAGCTATACATAGTTTCAAAAATCAGTCTGTCTTTTGATACTTTGAACAACTATGATCCACATCCGTCCATGATTTTGGAAGTGCTAGCAATATGGATTTATGCATGCCGCACCTAAGAACAAAAACCTATGATTGCCACCCAGCATTAACCACTGGGATTCTGAACCAGTGAATTCACAGATGCAGCAGTATAATATATACCACTTGAGGGAAAATTGCTATTTGCTTTTGGACATTAATAAAACTGCCCTTGTGAATCAAGAGCACAAAATAATCTTGATATCTAAAATACTCGTACTTTTTTGGATTGTGTTAGGAAAATAATAAGAGAGACACCTCGTGCCCTTATGAGTTCATAATAAAATGGAAAGGATTTGTACAAGAGCATGCAGGCAGCAGAATATCAAGAAGTAGTCATGGTATTTGAGATCTGATAATCTCTTTCCCTTAGGTCTAAATTTGGAACCACGGAAGAACTGCAGAATCTTATTGCCATCTGCCTCCAGGACAGATGTGTCCATGCTATAGTCAATATTCTTTGTTAGCACCATAATTCAAAGTTATCGATGATTCTTCACTCTCCCCTATTTACTGTTCAGGCTTTGCATGCATCCGAGGCAACTGGAAGAGCCATAGCTCAGATCAGGTGCACCTCAGATCTCCAAGTGATTGTTTTGTTTTTCACCTTTCGAGAGGATTTTTAAAAATTGCAACATGCAAGCCATGACAGTACAAACTGGTATAGTGATGTGAGTAAATGTATACATGCAGGCATACTACTCATAGTGGACCCTCCTCTTTCTCACTGCCCTGCTAATTTATTGAGCACGCAGTCCTTCGCCAGGCACTGGCTTCTCCTGCCAACACATCCAAAGTACACAAGACAACGCCTTGGCATCCTTGTCTCTGTGAAGCACTCTAACTGTACTTCTTCCAACACAGAATTGTTTCTTATTTTAGCAGTTGATAGTACTTTTGATATTATTCTCCACCACCACAATTCAAATGCATTGATTCTTCTTTGTTCTTCCTTACACAACTATCACATGCATATGAGGCTATTGAAAATACCATGACTTGTGTCAGGCACACCTTAGTCCTTAAAGAAAATTCCTTGCTTTCAATATTTTAAAGAGGTCTTTACAGCAGACTTATTAATTCATCTTTTAATCTCTTGACTGCTGTCCATGAGCACTGATTTTGGAGCCAAGCAATACAAATACACATTCATGAAAATTCATACGTACCTGGTTGAATAACCTCAGGGAATAAGCAAATTCTACTAAATTTCCAGCAAAAGAAGACAGCATTCTTTTCCACAATCACCATCTCGCCAATGTTTTCCACCCTACTAGATGAACCACATTAGAATAATTCTGCTATGGAGTCATGCTAGCTCATGATGACACTACACGGGGCAGAATTGCCCCTGTAAACTTCTGAGATGCTAATTCTTTAGGGAAGTAGGAAGCCTCATCTTTCTCCCTCCGAGTGGCTGTTGGGTTTGAACTGCTGGCCTTGGGGTTATCAGTCAAACTACTAGACGTTATTCCACCAGGACTCCTATTAGAGCACTTTCTTCCTTGTATTTAAAGAAAAGAAATTGAAATATCATTATTAAACTTTAGACCACATATTTATGTTCAATTTTGAGCAGATTATTTTCAAAAGAAGTTTAATTACTTGGCCTACCACATGACGACCATGACACACTTGAATGCAAACTTGGGTAGAAGAGATATGAGGTCATTAAAGGAAGCAGAACGTAAAATGATTGCCAGCAGTGTCTTTGATATTGTTAGTGCCACTGAGTGTATTCTAACTCATAGCATCCCATGTACGAGAGAGAAAACCACGGCCCCACCTTGCACAATCCTCACAACCATGGTTGTTTAAGCCCTTTGTTGTAGCCACGGTGACAATAACTCTCAGTAAAGCTGACCCTCTGCTTTAACTAGCATGTTGTCCTTTTCTGGGAGCTTGTTTCTCCGGACAACATTTCTAAGTTACATGAGAAGTGTCACCATCCTCACTTCTAGAGTGTTCTGGTAGAATTCCTTCTGAGATAGGTTTGTTCATTCTTCTGGCAATTCATGGCATATTCAATATTCTTCACCTGCACCATAATTCAAAAGCATCAAATCTTCAGTCTTTTCAGATGATGCCTGCTATCAATTGGAATTGTGTCTGGAATCTTAAAGGCTTGCATTCAAACCAGCAGCTGTCTAAATGAGGCACCAACTAAGTCCACATGGAAGAAGCACACCAGCCCATTTCATCCAAAGATAATGATAACAAAATCCATATATGATGAAGAAAAAAGTATCAGAGCTTAAATTGTGAACCCCCAGTTTGTAGAATGCCATAAAGGACGGTGGGAGCCCCAAATCCTTATGCAGAGTATCTGGTCAGATTAAGCCTCTGGCAGATCCCCTCTGGCCACAGGTAAGGGATTCAAGCAGCTCTACAACCAGACAAAAAATTATTGTATACTTGATGGTGGTGGATTGAACTACGGTATAATATGATACTTGGTCAGTTGATCTCCCTCTTGACCCAACCTGAATTTGCCCTAGGCTCAAATATTTTTCCCTTGTTCCACAACAGAAATTTCTTCTCTAGCTATTTTAATATTCTTAGTGGTCTATTCTTTCTTACTCTTGGTTTTTATTTTTATCTTTATATTATTATTATTTTCTTCCTATTTCTTTTTGTTTTTTTATAGTTTCTGTTAAGTTTCCCAGTTCATGAAGCACAGAAGGAGTGGCCGCACAGAGACCATAGCATAGCTGATACAATGGTTTATCTGAGACAGAGGTTGGGTGGGGAAGGGGAGGTGCAATGGGGGAGCAAACAATGATGCTGTGTTTGAGCATCTTCTTCTTGGTCTATGTATAGGTTTCACATGAGCACAAAAAAGTGTTCTAGACTTTCCATTCTTTGCAACACCGCCAAATCCTTTATGTAGTTAATAAAACACAAGTAAACCAATCTCTGGTATTCTCTGTTTTCACCAAGACTCATCTGACATTATTTCATCATCTAAATTCACCTTAAAATTCTGACTATTCCCTGACAATGTGCTGCTTCAGCTATTTGTATATTATCTACAGCAAAATCTTGCAGGTGAGATTTGTGACATGTTCAATATTTTTTGCAGCTTACTGGTTTATCTTTCTTGGAAAGCGACATTATATAGATATCTCCTAGTCATTTGAATAAATAGCTGCTTTTTCAAATTTGGGGGCATATGCTAATGAGCACTTCCAGCTCTCTATTCATTTATTGAAACATATCAACTGATACAATCTTTCTTGGAGCTCTGTTTTTCTCCAATACCTTCAGTGCAGATGAGCAAGTAGTAGTCTGTCCAGTAGTAGTCTTTTGACCTTATTATTACTGAGGATATAGAGTTTCTCTTTCCACAGATACAGCAGATTTGATCCCTGTATATTTCATCTAGAAAAGACCACATATATAATCAATGTTTATGTTGCTGAAAATACATTTGCATTGAATAATTCATTGGCCTTGCAAACGCATATCATGTGTTCTACAGCATATTTCTAGCATCAGGGCCATATTTGCCAACAGATCTTTCTTCTTTGCTTCTGACTTTCCTAGACCAAGACCAGTAATTATCAATGTATCTTGGATGAATGTTTGGTCTGCTTCACACTGCAGAAATTGGTTTTAAAATCTTCAATTACTTCATCTTTTGCATTAGTGGTGGTGCATATATCTGAATAATAGTTGCAATAGCTAGTATTCCTTGTAAGCATATAAATATAACTTAGAGGGTTGTATTTCAAAATAGATCTTTCCATTTTCTCCTTTATAATGAATAGGACACCATTCCTCTTCTTTTGTCACACCTATAATAGTAGACCATATGATCGTCCATTTGACTTCCCTGATGACCAGAGAATCAATATTCAAGTGGCCCATTTCATTTTTAACAACTTCTAATATTTCTAGATTCATACTTTGCACATTCCACATTCCAATGATTAAGAAATACTTTCTATGGTTTCTCCTCATTTGGAGTAATGCTGTGCCAACAGTCTCAAGTCTCAAAAACGTCCTTCCATCTGTGTTGTGGAAGGTGACTCCACTTTGAGGACACAGCCCTTCAGCCATAGTTTATGCCTTCCTACCTGAAGGGACCACCTTCTGGCACTATTCCAGATCATGGTCCACGGCTATTCACAGTACCAGCAAAGTGTTTCAGAGTGATTGCAGGTCCTTCTTCCCAGTCTGTCTTGGCCTGGAAGCGCCAATGAAACCTGTCGATCGTGGATGATATTATTGGTATTTGAAATAGCGGTATAACTCCAAGCAACATAAGTATCATAGCAACATGCAAGTCACTACAGAAGCATCTCACCATGCATGAATAACCCACTGCTGTTGAGTTAGAATCCAATTCACAGGACACACTGTAGGAGAGACTAGGACTGCCCATAGGTTTCCAAGGCTGAAAATCTTTACAGACTCACATTGCTGTATTTTTCTCCCACATAGCAGGCTGGTGGTTTTGAACCACCAGCCTTTTGATGAACAGCTGAGTACTTAACCACTGTGTCACTACAGTTTCTTCTATACTGTGATAAGATTATTGTGCCAACCTGGTGAAAAGGAACATGTGGCGTCAATCAGGTCACAGTGGATAGGAGGGAAAAAGATAAATGGCTCTGCAAGGCCTGCCCCCATCTCACTTGCTCTCTGGTGATTGGACCAGCATGCTGCTGCTTTAGCTAGTTCTCTGCCTCAACTTGTGTGCCACACTACCTATGAACCAACGCAACCCATGGATCATGGTGCTAGAGCTTGAAACTGCTTCAAGACCTGCTTTGGCACAATGCTGGTACATACACACTGCTTGAGTTTGAGGCTGGTGTATCCTGTCGATTTGCATTGCTTGAGTTCAATATCCCATCCTGGCATGCTTCACTAAGCTCCTGAGCTATTGACT
>NW_022103918.1:6548853-6594438 GCF_000313985.2 Echinops telfairi | reverse complement strand
ATGGGTTAATGGGTTAATGTTAGATTTGTGAGCTTGGGCAGCACTGGGTTGGGATGTTTTCTTGATGCACACTTAACCTTTATATAAAACTCTCTCTTATACATGAGTATCTGTGGATTTGTTTCTTTAAAGTGCCCAGACTAACACAATATATATAATCATAAGTGTCGTGGTTTTGTTTCTTTAGAGAACTTTGCTTAACACATATGCACTAATAGGTACAGATGAAAAGCAATCACATTTCTTTCCATCTCCTCTATTGATTCCAGTGACACTGCCAACAAAACACAGATGTGCACCACATAAGCAGATGCAAAGATGATTTCATGAGAGAGAGAGAGAGAGAGAGAGTGATGGCTATTTGGAAACCATAGTGGGCCTGTCTCACACTGTACATCTTCTAGGTAGCTCTCATTTTGCTACGGAAAACCTTTGCACTAATTTAACACTTTGGGTGGTACATTTATTAAGCTAGACTAAATGTTTCATGAAAAGTTATCAATATGGCTTATTTATATAGTTTCCAAGCTACTAGATACTGCAGCCAAGCTACATCTTTGTTTAAGCTGTCACTTATATGCAGCCATAGTACCAAGATGATTGATGTTTATAATAAGCCTGAAGGATTATGTAATTTGAAGTCATTTCTATATCAAAGATAGAATAACTGAAAATGAAAATGATAATGGCATACCATCCCAAGGGTTTTTAAAGAGCAAAAATTGAGAGAGATGATGAAGGTATGAGGGCCTTGTAAACACTGGTAAGGGACTATAAACTAGTACAACATTTTAGACAATAATTTATCGGGACATATTAGAAGGCTTACAAATACCAATCGCTATTACTTCCAAGCTGAACACTGAAGTCACTGCCTTCGGGTCAGCTCTGACTCGCAGCGACCCTGTGGAGCTGGGCAAAGCGGCTCCCGTGGGTTTGCGAGAGTGACCGTGGACAGGAGAAGAAACCCACATCTCTCTTCCAAACGCAGGCTTCTACAGTACTTTTGAAGGGTCAGATCGTATTCTCAATGCTCTGCATTTATTAACTAATTTAGCAATAAAAATTTTCCTATGAGATGGAAACTATTATTAATCCCATAGTACATGTGAAGAAACGACGGCTCAGTGAATTTAATTAACCTGCCTTTAGTCACACAAGCGAGTCATGGCAGAATTGAGCATTAAATACAGGAAATGTCTTCGTAGTCTTTACTCTCACTGTGTGCTAAGTCAGTGGCTCAAACCCACCAGCTGCTCCGTAAGAGAAAGATGAGGTCGTTAATTCACTTGAAGATCCCAGAGGCTCAGAAACTCAAAATCGGGTCATTTTGGGTCAGATGGCAGCAGGTTGGGTGTTTCAGATCGCCTCTCAAATTGGCATATCTTCGAACTACCAATTCTTCTAGGAATTTATTCTAAGAACATGATACTTTTTTTTTTCCTAAAGCAAAATGTGTCTTTAGGAATGTTTACTAGCACTGCTGATTATAGTGAAAAGTTTCCAAATTCATCCATTTTGGTTATGGCAGTGGTTCTCAACCATCCTAATGCCACAACCCTTTAATTCAGTTCCTCCTGTTGTGGTGACCTCCAACCATAAAATTATTTTCGTTGATACTTCATCACGGTAATTTTGCTACTGTTAGGAATCAGGTGACCCCTGCGACCCCCAAAGGGGTTGCAGCCCACAGGTTGCAATCTGCCGGGTTATGATATGTGACAAACTTCTATAAAGCCTCTTTTACTTTCAATGACAACATCAATAGTGTGAAAATGACTGCATGTGGTAATTCTTCATGTTGGTTTTCTTCCCATTTGCATTCCTCACCACTCCTGCATTTATTTGCTCTTTTTCCGTACCCCAAGATGCTAACTTTTATAAACCATATCACTTAGATTCCCTTTTAGGCTGGCTTCAAACAGATCTGCCAACAAGAAATACAGGAAGAGACAAGAAGAAGAGAGAAAGAGACGGAGGACAAGTTATTTCTTTCACCGAATTCATCCTGTAGCCTTGGCACTGGCTGCATTCTGTTACACTACGGTTCCTGCTAGGACTCAATAACATTATTTCTTCCCAGGCTTCCTCAGGTCAGAAATATCGTCTGTGTAGATTGACCATAAATATAGTCTTTATTATAGATTGGCTACCCCCAAATGTATGCTGAAGTTCTAATCTCTGTGCCTTGAATGACATATGAGGGAAGGCAGGACCCATCTGCAAGCAAGGAAGGCCAAGAATTATTAGCAAACACTGGAAGCAAGGCCCTCAGAAGGAATCAACTTGGCTGAGACTATTTGAACTAATTGTTCTTTCTTTTATTTTTCCCCAGAAGTTTTATTGGCATAGAGTTCGCAGAGCATGCTATTCAATGGATCAACTGCATCAAGAATTGTACAATCATCACCACGATCATTTGTCAACCATTTACTTCAATCTTGTACTCATCGTTATTTGCTCCCCATTTCCCTCTACTTCCCCTGCCGTACTCCCAAGGAACCAGTAATCCAGTCCCTGCCTCTATGGATTCACTATCCTGGATTTCATAGAAAAACATCAACAAACAAACAAAAATGAACAAGGATAATAAAACAGATAAAGACCTCAAACAGAAAATAATAAAGACTAGAACAAATTTAGATGTACCCCCAGGAGAATCAAATGATAGGGTGCTAAATTTCAACCTAATTGCAGGTGAACAAAATCCACTTTCCAATGAATTCTGAATTTTGACAAGGCTATTCATATCCCTGGCCCACGGTCAGAGGGGATTCTCCAGGGGGTTAATCTACCTGTATTTCCCCTTTACTTTTTTTTTTTTTAACTGAAGCAGCTTTGAAATGGCTCTAAAAGGAGATCACGTGATGATATTACATTTTGACCTAACCATGTCTGCCATAGAAAATGCTACAATGCTCTCTGTCTGATAGCAGGGCTATTTACATCCCTCAACTATGCTTGGAGGGGATTCACCAGAGGCTTCATCTATGTGTGGACTCTGCAAATGGATTTGGTCTCCCACTGTGACCTATAACCTTCTGCAAACCAGGTATTCACAATTTAAGTTCTGATTCTATTTCATCTTTTAGATTTGGGTTATATTATTTACAATCCTTGCATCACACAGGTTGGTGTGCTTTTTCCATGTGGACTTAGTTGACACCTCACTTCGATGGCTGCTTGCTTGAAAACAAGCTGTTAAGACCCTAGATACTATTCTTTCTCATAGCTGTGCACCACCTATGTGTTAGTTAGGGTAGACTAGAGAAACAAATCCAGGTAGACTCATATGTGTATAAGAAAGAGCTTTATATAAAGAGTAATTATACATTAAGAAAACATCCCAGTCCAGTCCAGATCAAGTCCATAAGTCTGATATTAGCCCAAACGTTCAGTACCAGTCTATAAATTCCTCTTCAAATTCATGCAACACATGCAATGACTCAGAATGCAGGAATATTACAGGCCAGTGGGTGGAAAGTCTTGTGGATTCAGTGGCAGTGGAAGCATCTCATCACTGGCAGGGGTCTCCATGTGGCTCCTTCAGCTCCAGGGCTCAAGTGTAATTCCATGTGTCTTATCAAGTGAAATATCTCACAGGGAGTGAGTGGGTGAATGTCATACATCCAGGGAGCTATTTATCTCTTTAGTGGCTCCAAATGAGTTCAGCAAGCTGTGACCTGATTGACAGGCTAAACGCCACCCCTTCACTCTTAAGTCTCAAATTGACAACAGAGTAGGTAACTACCGCAATCTACTTCCTTCACCACAATTTGCTATAGTGATCTCTCCATGAGGTTGAGCATCAAGCTCCAGACTGTGATAAAACATGTTTTGTTTTTGTTCTCTAAACACAGGAACTTGTGATATTTTCTGTGACTACAGCAGGAGATAAGTAAGACAGCCCCGACTGTTAGTCACCAATTGCCTCAACCTGCCCACGCCTAAAGGACATAAATAGTTCCTTCACTGAAATCTCTTTGGGAGAACAGTTTGAGGGGAATCCCATTTCTTACAAAGATCCTAACTCTAAGGCAGAGGAGGTGGAGGGCAAGACATGTACATTCGCTTAGGGAAAAAGCGTGACAGAATACACAAGTAAACCCTGCCAATATTGATCTTTGGGTGGTGAAAACTTTAGCCATGCAGTAGAGTACAAAGGAAACCCAAATATCAGATGTAATTTAAGGAGAACAACAAAGGCAACACAAAAACATAGACACATCCTCCAGATGAGGGAGGCCATTAGAGCGAGGTCATAATGGCATTCAGGGATTCACAGGATGCTAATTAAGTAAGAAGTGCAACAAAGGGAACCGCCTAAATTCAATATTGGTGGCAGAACAATATATCAAAGTTACAGGTGGGACTACAAAAATGAGAGCAGGAGCATGATTGGGACACATACATTATGCTAATTAGAAGAATTTACAAGATTGGCCCAGGGCCTTCTGACTAACACAGTCAGGGCATGACTCATCACCATGCCACACATCATATCATCCCCAGTACAATGATCTCCATCAAGAACACCCAGGCCATCCTAGAGAGAGGACCCTGCACGGGGTTGGCTGGAAAGAGATGGAGGCAATGCACCTTCCAATGCGCTCTGCTTGAAGGCTAGACTAGCGATATCCTCGGTTATTGAACAGAAGAAATTCAGTGAAGGTTTAATCCACGTGGGGCTCCTACAAATGGATTTTGGGTTTCATAAGCTTTATTCAATTGAGCTTTAGTCATAGACTTTATTCATATCCTGGATCAAAAACATAGCATGTTGAAAGCATCAGACACATTATATAAGGTCAAGTAATAGGAGTTAGGCTAGAAAGATTTGGAATTCCCCGCACAGAAGGAGGGTCTTGTCATTAGCAGCCCAGCTCATAACCAGGACGCCAAGAGGACACTTCCTGCTCAGGAAGCTAGAAATCTCAGGTCAAGGAGTCAAGTTGGGTCTAGGGCACTGGTCCTCAACCTTCCCAATGCCATGACCCTTTCATACAGTTCCTCGTGTTGTGGTGACCCCCCAACCATCAAATTATCTTTGTTGCTACTTCTAAACTGTCACTTTGCTACTGTTATGAATTGGGTGACCCCTGTGAAAGAGTTGGTCAGCCCCCAAAGGGGTTGCGACCCACAGATTGAGAGCCGCTGGTCTAAAGGAAGGATTTCTCTCTGGGTCAAAGTTGATTCTGGAGGAAGGTCCTTGTCGCTCCTGAGCTTCTGATCTTAAGCAATCGTTCTATGCTGACATCTTTGCCGCTCCAGCTCCAATCAACACCCTTCTTGTTCTGCAAGCCTGTTTAATCTCATATCAAAAATACACCTACACCAACCCTGACTTATTAATATAACAAAGAAAACTCATTTCCAAATGGAATGTTAACCACAGGCTTAGAGGTTAGAATTCATAACACACTTTGAGGAGACATAATAAAATTCATAAAACCATGTAAATGCCTTAAGCGTACCGTCGGTGTTTATATGGCATTTATTCTGTTATAATTCCCTAAATTTGTTGCTGTAAGACTTCATGCTGGCTTATAGTCGCTGTATAGACCAGAGTAGAACTGTCTTATAATACAGTCAAGGATGTAATTTTCACAAAATTGTCACATTTTTTGCTTAAGAAGTAGCTGGTGTGTTCAAGCGTTTAGGTTGGTGCGTAGCCCTGGTACCATTTGGACTCATTCCTGCTGTATGATTACTTGTGAAGTAAATTGAGTGACACGTGAGAAAGGGGCTTATAAAAAGTATGAAAATCCCCAAAGGCTATGTAAATATATTTTAAACTATGCAATTAATAAAAAAAAGACTTTTACACATAGTTTAAGAATTATCTGAAATATTTTCAGTAATTTTTGACATGACATTCCCCATTAAATTATCAGTTACATTGGAGTACTAGTGTAAATGAAAGAAACAGAAACTAGTTCTTGGTTTGCATAGCTCCATGAGCTAACTGCTTTGAGAAGTAACTAAAATTTTCCTCTAAGTATTCCAAATACTCTTTCCCAGAAACAAATGTTTGCTTGATGCATATTAGCTTGTAATTTGTCACAATGAGGGTAAAAAGTACATTCCAATGCATTCAAGAGACACAGTCCCTCTTTTGACAATAAATTAAAATTGTATTTCTCTTCAGAGCTATTCAGTCAGACATCCAAGCCTGTCATCTTTTTGGTCCTGTAGCTCATATATGACTCACGGTATTCATCCCAACACTACACACACACACACACACACACACACACACCACACACATCAACGCCGAGGGACTTAAAGATTGACATCATCTAACCCCAAAAGACCAACAGTTTAAATGGTAACTTTTTCCATTGCTCTCACCAAAATTGAGCAACCAGATAAAATAATCAAAATCTTCTAAATGAAAACAAATAAAATTAATGAGGAATGCTTCCAAGTTGAAGGTTTGAAGGAGCCAAATCCATTGAAATGTCTGAATCCAGACGGGACCTACGGAGTTCACAAGTTCATCCAGTATGGGAAACTGAAGGAAATGCAGTCAGACCGGCTATCAGTTTTAAGAATATCATTGAAACTTTGCAAAATGATGTATGTTTCCATTCAAACATACCAAAAGCTATTGAACTCAATTTCCTCTTTAAACATGTACTATGCTGTCCTCGGTCACTCGCGGGTGAGGAAATGCTGTAACCCACAGGGCATTTTTGGTTCACTGACAAATGTATTCACAAGCAGCAGATTGTTCCCACATATTTTTATGTGCAAGATATCAAGTACACAGATATTTCAAAGGTCTTGACTCTCTTTATTAATTGTCCTATTCAAGAATCTAGCTATCTTCCATTCCACCAGTCTCATTTCTCTTCCCACGCCACCTTTGGGTTGATGTCCTACAATATTCTGATCATCAAAATTCAGTTACATTATGGCTCTCCGTGAACTTTTTCATGTGTGTGGTTTGGTCCTTTTTAGTCTAATATTGTAAAACTGATTTGTTATACTGGTTTGAACTTACTTTGCAATATCAACCAAATAGCCCAGCAGCAAGACATCCATACGATTGTGCTTACTGAACCTGCGACTAGCGGTGGGGGGCTGGCCCCTCCACCTCATACTACAAGAGATAAAGAGACATTCCTGGGTTTCCTGCTTATAGAAAGGCCACACTCAGCCTGTGACCTGATTGACAGGTTGTATTCCAACCCCTTGCTTTCATACATGTACAAGTTGACATAACATCATCTATATAGGATAGTGGCTTGTCAGATATGCTTACCCTCGATGGCTTCAGTAGTTTCACAGGTGTTCTTAAAAGGGACCCCCGATTTGACCCTCTTGATTTGCATGACTGTGCCTGGTTTCTGGGTCAAGTGAGTAGGGAACCCATTTGGGAGATAACCTCAGGCCACTATAGAAAGAGCCAAAATTCCACTCGTTGTATCCGGCAATTGGCAGATTAAATAACTCAAAATTCTGATGGCAAGAATATTTGCCCTATCACTTGCATATAGGTCATGGACAAACTTCTGTGCATATTTAAAATGATAGTGTGTCTACCTATTTAAGAAACCCTGGTAGTATGGTGGTGAAAGCACTAGACTGTTAACTGAAAGGTGGGTCATTCATACCTGCCTGCCCCTATCAGGGAAAAAGACATGTAGTCTGCCTTCATAAAGATTTACAGTCTAAGAAGCATATGAAGCATTCCCACTCTGTCTTACAGGATGTTTATGCATCAGAATTTAATCAATAGCAATGAAGTTTTGGGGGTGTTCTTTTGTTTGTTTCCTTGCTTTCTATTTATACATCCATATGTAATGTTTTGTGTACATAGTACATAGTTTATTTCAAACTACTAGGGAAGATAATGTAGCCCAACATATAGAGATTCAATAGCTTAAAGCTAACTAAACACTATCTAGATGAAAATATTCTTCTCTATCTATTAATGTGCTTTGGAGACTATGGGGATTATAAAAAAGTTGCAGGAAAGTATATGAATTTAATCTGGTGAATTCTAATTATTTCTGTAATGACTAATTGTTTTTCCTTCATTGGGTAACTCATTCTATTACATATAAACTCTAGATGACAATATGTCAAGCACTCTAATAGAACAGACACATGTCAATGAACAGAGAAATATAGCCCTAGGAAAACATGAAATAAAATAAAGGGCATGATTACTTATGCTCAAGAAAATTTTCCTTCCTAAAAATTGTCAACTGTAAAATATGAATTTAGCTTCTTTCAATTCCTGATAGAAAATCAGATACTTAACTCCAAGGTACCTGGAGAAAGGATTACTTTTTCCCCATTATCCCTGTCTCTCTGTAATGCTAGGTTGCATTAAGCCAAAAAGAAATATTGACTATCTGATGTCAATTCACATCTTCCCTTTAGTGCTATTTGCTTAAACCATGCTCACATCCTGTCACCTGTTCCTTCGGATGCTTAATCTGGTTTTTAATTAATTGAAATTGTGTAATACTACAGATTAAAGTTCCTCACAAATTTACTCAGAGAATAAATACCTGACCTGATTGAAATTTTATAAATACAGCCAAAATCAAGTTGACAATATTTAATACTACACAGAAGCAATCTCAGTAGTTCGTTTCTCATATATGCATGGCTGTTTACTTTTTCAAACTCCATGTTCAGTGATGAAAACAGATCACTCTCTTTTATAATTAAAGTAGTTTGGATAGAGTCTTAGTAAAGTTTAGAAATATCCAACAAAATCAAATTATTTGTTGTTTTCTATTTGGTATCCTAAGATTTGTTGCTATTGCTTTTCCAATACCATTATCCTAAGGGCCGAGTTTAAAACAAGCCAAAATGGTGTTTAGTCAATTTCAAATCATAGTGTCCCTGTTCCACAGAGTCAACTGGCCCATAGGGTTTCCAGGGCTAAAATCTCTATAGAAGCAGATTGCCATATCTTTCTCCCCCTGAGTAGATTCGTGGATTGGAATTGACAACCTATTTTGGTTAGCAGCTGAAAACGTTAACTATTGCACCCCAAAGGCTCCTTTCAAGTTTAGCATAAACCCAAAGAAGAAAACACTGTCATGAGTCGATCGCAACTTATAGCAGCCCTACACAGGGTGTTCAAGCTGCAAGTCTTCATCAGATCGGAAAGCCTCATCTTTCTCAAGGAATGGCCGGGGAATTTAAACCACTGACCTTGAGATTAGCAGTCCAATGCTCACCCAACAGCTGAAGTTTAAAATAGGAAACAGAAATGACTCAGGGTTATAGCTTCCTTTAAAATCCCTACTTTTGTATAATCCTATACGTTTATATTGCCTGGAAGCTAACACCCACTCGGGCTTTTAGAGTCTTACTGTGATACTAAGTGAGCAAGCGAATATATTTGGGGGAAGAGAGAGAAATTCTCATTCTGAAAGCATTCATTGAGAAGTTTTTAACTGAGCCATGTATTATTAGAAATTCTCATTCTGAAAGCATTCATTGAGTAAAGATTCCGACGGTGCCATGTATTATTAATGTTCTGTTTCTAACTTCACATTGCATTAAAAATCATCTGAACTCCTATAGTTATTTTTATCTTCTCGATCACAGCCAAAGTCTCACAGAGAGAACTACCTACTGCATAGTAACACAACTATGAAAAATGGGACCAAGCCTCAAAACCCTGTAGTGAATCTGAACAAGTGCTTCATGCACAAGAACTTAAAAGGATCCGCTCCTGTTCTTATGTCTTTTCTGTCAGTTGCTGCATAGGGTGGATTCTCATTTCTGGATACATGCCACTATATACCTCCAAGTTTGGCCAGGTGACATGGGCTTCAGTACCATTTATTTGAACTCAGCTCAAGTGAAAATATGAGGGGGTATCTGAAAAACAAAAACAAACAGAAAAGCTCCACTGGGCAAAGCTTTCATAAATGCCTTTTTCCTGCTAGGTGAGACTTGAGCAACTAGCTCTGAGTAGTGCACCGAGTGGCATCGCTTGGGAAGGGTTCTCTCTGGTCACAGTTAATTTTTTTTGTAAAAGTAGTTTCACACAAACCTCTTTTTTTTTTTTCATGACTGATTTAAAAGAATAGTGTGTGGCTGTGAAATTTTATTTCCTGCTCAGAAAAGTGCTGCTACAGACACTGTTGTGATGTTGAGCACAGCTTACAAAAACAGTGCTGGGGGGGTGGGGGGTGGGAATCAAGTATATTCGAGGTTTTCTCATTTCAAAAAAAGTGAAATGTTGATTGATGACAAACCTCATTCTGGATGTCCATCAACTTCCCAAACAAATGAAAATGTCAACTCTTAGTGCATTTGGAGTTCATTCCACCACGTCAGACTGTTAAACAAGCTTTCTATTTAGAGAGTCTGAAAAGATTAACAGTAGAGGACAAAAAAAGGCCTGAGTTGTGGCAGACAGGAGACTGGTTTTGCCACCATAATGCGCCTGCTCATGCAGACATCTCAGTGCACCAGTTTTTGGCAAAAACAGCATGCCTCTCTTGCCCCACATACCCTACCCACCTGAAGTTGCTCAGTGTGACTTCCTTTTGAAGTGGGACATGAAAGGACAGTGATTGGACAACATAGAAGAGGTGAAGACAAAACAAGGGAGGTACTGTCAGCCATCTAAACAGATGAGTTTGAAAAATGTTTCCAAGAATGGAATCACAGATTTGACAAATATATTAAGTGTAATGAGTATTTTGAAGGTGCTAAGGTTGCTCTGTAAAAGAATTTAAATACATAGCTTTGAAAAGAAATCTGGGGTTTGGGGGGTAACCCTTCATATTCCCAAAGCCCCAAGAAACTGTATGATGTGATTTAGAAAAAAAAAATTGGTCTTGTCTTGGAGAATATCTTTCCAGATGTGAGTTGATGCAGAAATTGTGTGTGTGTGCATGCGCATGTATACACACACATGCACATATGCAAAACTCACCTCAAGAACATCTGAATAAACAAATTGCTGCTGGATTTGAAAAATATTGGAAAATTATATCATGGACAATATCCACTTGCTGAAGAGTCATATAAAATGCTGAGACTATTCAATTATTTCTTTCATTTATTCCCTCTAATATTTATACCTAATCATGTTAAACAACCCTCCCTATTCACTCTGAAATGCCTAAAGATTCTTGGATTCTCAGAACTAATAAGCAAATTTCAAGTGTCCCCTTATACTTCTGCTCCTACAAGGAGGACTGATGCTTATAAAGAATCTGCTGTATTTGTTTCCAAACCTACTTTACTTTAATGCTAATTATAAAATTTAAATGGGTAAGTGAGGCAATAAGAATGGGGGAAATGGCTCATCTCCTCCCCAGGACCCTTCTGTAAGAGGGTGTCCAGTTGCCTATAGAGGGGCTTTGGGTCTCCACTCTGCACTCACCCTCATTTACAATGATATGATTTTTTTGTTCTTTGTTGCCTGATACCTGATCCCTTCGACACCTCATGGTCACACAGGCTGGTGTGCTTCTTCCATGTGGGCTTTGTTGCTTCTGAGTTAGATGGCCACTTGTTCATCTTCAAACCTTTAAGACCCCAGATGCTATATATTTTGATAGCCGGGCACCATCAGCTTTCTTCACCACATTTGCTTATGGCACAGGATAGCAATGATGAAACATACAACTTTCCTCTAGTTCTTAAATGCTTCCTCCCCCCCACTATCATGATCCCAATTCTACCTTACAAATCTGGTTAGACCAGAGGATGTACACTGGTACAGATAGGAACTGGAAACACAGGGAATCCAGGACAGATGATCCCTTCAGGAACAGTGCTGAGAGTGGCGATATCGGGAGGGTGGTGGGAAGGTGGGGTAGAAAGGGGGAACCAATTACAAGGATCTACATATAACCTCCTCTCTAGGGGATGGACAACAGAAAATTGGATGAAGGGAGATGCAAGACAGTGTAAGATATGACAAAACAATAATTATCTATAAATTATCAAGGGCCTATGAAGGAGGGGTAGAGGGGAGGGAGGGGGGAAATGAGGAGCTGGTATCAAGGGCTCAAGTAGAAAGCAAATGTTTTGAGAATTATCTGGCAACAAATGTACAAATGTGCTTGAAACAATGGATGCATGTATGGATTGTACTAAGAGCTGTATGATCCCCCAATAAATTGATCTAATAAAATTTTTAAAAAAGAATGGGAGAAATGTTGTTTCTATTAAACCTAGTGGTAAACATAGTGAAAAGATATAAGTAAATTGGTAGAAATCAATGATAGCAACTACTACTGGGATAAGTATGGGTCAAATCAACACAAGATATTTAGGAGAAAATAAAAATTTAGAAAGATTCTGAACTCATATAACTCCACAAATGAATCAGAGACTAATCAACTTTAAAGAAAACAAATTAGCAACTATAGGCTATGAATAATGACTTATTCAAGAATTCTGACCTCTAATCACTATTTGTATATTGAATGAAAAAGTTTGAGGTTATAACAGAAGAATGCTTATTTATTTATACATGTGCAAAATATTCCAGGCATTTGCTACCATTTTTGTGTACTTTTTCCTGAGTTTATCAACTTCAGACCTTTTGTAAAAGGGCTTCCACCGTACTGAAAGACATTTTTAAATGCGCATAATCTCTTGATTTTAATAGCTACTCCCTTTCCACTCCTCTACAGCAAAGATGCCAATCTAAGGGAAGGCATTCTCCTGTCATTGTAATCTGGACTAATCTAATCTGGGATAATTTTTCATCCTGCACTAGCAGATAGACACATTGCCAAGTTACATTTTTTCAAATTTATGAGGGCAGATCTTTCTTTAGATTTTTTTCTTTCTAGATAACTTAAAAAAAAAAAATCCCAAGACTCATTCACTATGGAAACAAGCCCTCTGGCCTTTTTCTTGCTCCCTTATCCTTTGTTCTCTTCGACCAACATAGAGAGTCAGTGTGACCGGAGGAAAGGTCTGGGCCTCTCTCCCTTTGGCGGCAGCGTCTAAGGCTCTTGCTCACATGTCATTCAAACCGGTCCAGCCCAGTGGCTCTGTGGCAGATACTTTGAAAAGATGTTTTATATTTCTTAGTTTCCTTAATCTTCAAAGTATCCTAATGAGATTGCTGTTGTTAGCTGCTGTCAAGAAGCTTAGCCTCATAGACAAAATACTGCCTGATTCTACATCATCTTCATACTTGTTATGTTTGAGCCCATTGTTGTAGCCACCGTGCCAGTCTCTCTTGTCCAGGATCTTCCTCTTGCACCGCCCCTGTTTTCCCAAGCATGATATCCTTTGCCAAGGACTGCTCTCTCCTGCTAACACATCCAAAGTATGTACGAAGGCTCACCATCCTTCCTTCCACAGGGCGTTCTGGTTGTATTTCAAAGATAGACTTCTTTGTTCTTCGGGAAGTCTGTGGTAATTTCAGTGTCTCCACCAACAGCCTAATTTCAAAGGCAGCCCTTCTTCTTCTGTGGGCAGCCCAGCCCTCAGCGTGACACCCTTGCTCTTCGCCGCTTTAAAGAGGCCTGGTGCTGTGTGCGACATGTCATTTGCTGTGTGCGACACGTCATTTTATTTCTTGATTGCTGCTCCCATGATTGCTTTTGTATCTGAAAAACATGACATCCTTGATCCCTGCAATCTTTTACCCGTTTCTCATGATGTTGTCTCTTGGCCCTGTTGCGAGGTGTTCAGCTTTCTTCATATTGGGCTTCAATCCAGACCGGAGGCTGGTCTTGCCTTTGTTCCGCGAGTCTTTCAAGTTTTCCTCAATTTCAGCGACCTACGTTGTGGCATCTGTGTAACACAGGATGTTGATTCCCCTGCTTCTGGATATAGTCCAGCTTTGGCGATTGTTTTCTCAGCGTACAGATTGAAGTAATATGGTGAAAGAACCCTGACACAAAATTTTCCTGATTTGAAACCTTGCAGTACCCCGCTTGTTCTGCTAGAATGACTGGTGCTTATTTGATAGGCAAATTCCTCATGAGCACAATGAAAGGGTCTGGGATGTTCATTCTTCTCACTGTTATCTGTGGGTTGTGGTAAGCCAGACAAGTGCCTTTTCACACTCAATAAGACACAAGCAAACATCTTTATGGTAGTCTCCACTTGCAAGCCAGGCTCCCTCTAACATCAACAATGTTATCCCTCATTCTACAACCTTTTCTGAGTCTAACTTGAATTTCTGGCAACTCCCAGAGACACTGCTGAAACTGTTGTTGAATGATTGTTGGCAAAAATTACTTACAGGTGATATTGATAATGTTTGATCATTTCTGCATTTTGATGGGTCACCTTTCTTTGGAATAGGCACAGATATGGACCTTTTCCAGGCAGTAGTAGGCCAGGTAATTCTCTTCCAAATTTCTGGTAATAGACGAGTGAGTGCGTCCAGTGCTTTCTCAGCTTGTTGAAACATCTGAATTGCTATTCCATCTATTCCAGGAGCTGTGGGGTATTCTTGCCAATGCCTTCAACGCAGCTTTCCCTTCTTCCTGTAATGCTGTTAGTGCTTGATCAAATGCTACCTCCTGAAATGGCTGAATGTCAGCCAATTCTTTTTGGTATATAATTTTGTTAATGGTGAGGGGAGGCGCCGGACAGTGTAATATAAGATACAATAATAATTTATAAATTATTAAGGGTGCATGGGGGAAAGGGGAGGAGGAAGGGAAGGGGGGGGGGGGGAAGAAAATGAGTGGATTCCGGGAACCCAAGAGGCAAGCGAATTTTGGGAATGATGAGGGCAACAAATGTATAGATGTGCTTTACACAATTGATCTATGTATTGTGATGAATTGTATGAGCCCCAATAAATTGATTAAAAAAAAAAACAAAAAACAAATGTGCTTTGCACAATTGGTGTATGTATGGATTGTGATAAGAGTTGTATGAGCCCCTAATAAAATGATTTTTAAAAAAAATTTTGTTAATTCTTTCCATCTTCTTTGGCATCATTCAATATTTTACCCATGGAATCCTTCAACGTTTCTAACTGAAGCTTGGATTTTTTCATTAATTCTTTCCACTTCAAATTCTTCCTTTTTGGCTTTCTAATTCCAGGTCTTCACACATTTCATTATATTACTCTACTTTGTCTTCTTGAGCTGCTCTTTGAAATACTGTGTCCAGCTCCTTTGCTTCATCATTTGTTTGATTTGCTCTAGCTGTTCTAGGTTCTATGAGTGAGTGTAGTCTCTTCTGATATCCTATTGGCTGTTTCTTTTCTGTCTTTTTAATGGCCTTTACCTTTGTCATGTATGATCTTGATGTCATCCCACAGCTCAGTATGTCTTCTGTCATTAGTGTTCAGTGCATCAAATATGATCTTAATATACTTTCTGAATTCATATGGGATATACTCAAGATTATATTTTGGCTTGTGGGCTTGTTTTAACTTTAATTTCAGGCTGAACTTACATATGAGCTTTGTTCCACAGTTGCCTCCTTGCCTTGCTTTGGTTGCTGACATTAAGCTTCTCCATGGTCTCTTCGCACAGATGTGCTCAATTTGATCTCTGTGTACTCCCTGGTGGGGCTATCACATAAGTGCTGGGCTGCTAACACAAGGTTGGTGGCTAAGCCCACCAGGTACGACTTAGGTGAAAATTGAGGCTATCTGTTTCTGTAAATATTTGCTGAGTTTGAATCAATGGCAGTGGATTTTTAGCCAAATGAAATAGGGGCTACTAATATTTCCACTTTACATATACATAAAATAAAGCCAAGGGAATTTCATAAATTGCCAAGAGTCTTTCTTTAAATCATTTTATTGGGGGCTCATACAACTCTTATCATAATCCATACATATGTCAATTGTGTAAAGCACATTTGTACATCCATTGCCCTCATCATTCTCAAAACATTTGCTTTCCACTTGAGCTTTTGGAATCAGCTCCTCATTTTTTCCAAAGTTCTTAGAAGTAGAAAAGAAAGTCAAGTCCAAGAAGGCTGACCCCAGAAGCCCTATGTCTAATCATGGTGACAATTCACCTCTCAAAATAAAGCAAAATGAAGTATGTGCTAGGAAAAGGAATAATTAGGCCATCAGTTAGCTTACAATTTGGTTGCAGAAAAATACAACCATAAGTAATTCAAAAAAAGCTCAACAGAATTGATTGAAATGGAAGCTTCAAAAATAAAATCTATTTCATAGTTGTTATTCACTTTCAATCCATTTAATAAAGTATAAGTATACAGTGTATAACATCTGTTTGGGCAACATCCAGCTGTCTACACATTGTGGCCCTATAAGGTTATACTAGAGTTCATAAATGTTCATGGAGGTACGTGAAGTACTTTACTAAGTATGGAGATCCAAACCGTCTCTCACTAGCCCTCAAGTCTTGTGTGTCCCTTAGCCCTGGGGAAGCAGTGGGTGAAGAATCCTGGATCCCATTTGGAGCTGGCTGTCTGGCCACAGCAGCCTTAGGCAGAGACCACACAGACACCACTGGAACTGCTGAGAGAGATGCCTCACTGCTCCTGGCTCCAGGGCACCTTGCGCAAGTCTTCCCACAGTGTCAGCCACAGAGCTGTGACAATGATGAAAGATGGAACAGAGACGGTGGCAAGAAGAAAGGCGGAGGAGACTCCGGAAGGAGTGAAAGACTTTAAAGCCCATGAAGAGGGGATAGGGAAGGCAGGCAAGAATGAAGGGGCTGGTGACAGCGGTCCTGAAGGTGGCCAACTGAACAGCGTGTGCGTGGTGGTAATGGGCAGGTTCAGCTCTGAGACCAGGAAGCAGTCATGCAGAACCAGTGGGCAAAGGCAAAGTTTTGACACAGCCCATTGCCATGGCTGAGGGGCACAAATCTAGACCCGCCCAGTAACTGTGCTGTGTGCCTTTCTCCTGTACAAAATAGGGTGTTTCCACAACATCCAGATCACATAGCCGTCTACTGCAAAGAATATGCTGTCGATGTTAAGTGACATATACCTATATTTAAAATGTTTATAGCAACACGTGTAATAGTGCATACTTAGACTACTTAAATATGAATTAGAAAAATACTTGCATGAATTACAGAAAAAGCACTGAAGTTGAAGCTACAGAATAATAAGAAAACAGATACTATAAGATACATGATACTATATACTTATTAAAGTTTATTAACATGATATCACTAGTAGCTACAAAGCATATCATCTACACAAAAGACCCTAACTTCTACAGACTCTTACATCTCAAAAAAACATATACAGTATTTGGGGTTAGGGATTTGGTTGTTTTTATTTGTTTATTCTATACCAGAAATTATAAAACTTTGAATGGAAGTAACCAAGTTTAGTGAGACTTCAAAAAGCAAAATGAAAACAAGAAAAAAATCATTCAAGCAGAAGAAAATCATTTTCACAAAAGAGCAAAATATACTTTTGTGATTGAGAAATGGCAACCAGAGTGAGGTAATTGCATCATGTTTTCTAGGGATGCTTCTGTAGAATTATCGGTCAATAAGAAAAAGTAGTAATGTAAAATAATATGTTTTATAAATGCTGAGTTAAAACAACTAGTGATTGGAGATTGCTGTTTGGGCCTATGATGTATCAGAGTTGTATCAGACTAACCTACTTTACAAATGAGACAGGCCATTTTTCAAATAGTAAGTGTTCAACCTGCATTTACTTTCTGATGGCTGCTATCACAATTTACCACAAACGTGGTGGTGTAAAAAATAAATTTATTTTCTAATAGTTCCGGAAGTCAAAGTCTAAAATCAATTTCACTAAGTTGAAAATCAAGTTGCTAGCGGTATCTCTAGGTGGGAATTCAGTCCATATCTCTTCAGCTTCTGTGGCTGTTACCACATTACACCAAGCTCTTAGTGTGGCCTCATGTTGTCTCCTCTTCTGTGTATCAGACCTTCCCGTCTCTATCTAAAAAGGAAAGGAAACAGCTTGGATTAGAATCCACTCAGAAATCTAGTTAGTATCATCATCTTTCCATCTCATCATAACTTATCGCAATATCCTCAATTGAATCACAAATGAAAAGACCTTTTATTCCTTATAAAGTAATATCTACAGCTTCCAGGGATTTGAATGACCATTATTCAGCCAACTGTACTGTATTTATTTGGGCTTGGAGATTATTTAGAAATGCAGACAGTAGAACTGAAGTAAGCTTTTAGAAGATACAAGACTAACATATTTTTAGTTTCTCGTTTTCCCTTTCGACACTTTATAAATTAAAGTGTGTTATTAAAAGCAACTGGTCCCACTAGACTATTCTGTGGAGTAACGCGGCTCTGCTACATAAGGAATTGGGGGGCCATTGAAAAGAGTGGACCTCTAGAACTTAATAGCATTTTATTATTAAGTTATAGTCCCTTCTTAAAAACTGACCTCTCATGAGACTACTTTTGAGTAAAAAATATTGCCAATAAAGGCATGTTTATGAAAATATTTTATCACAGAATTTCCTGTGTGTAATCACACATACAGAGGACAAGAAACACTGGTTGGAATGACACTTTTTATGCAAAAGTAAATCTCACATATAAATAAGTCCAAGATTCCTTTGTTCTCATTTTTTACCTTTAGATAAAGTGAGAAATTTAAACTCCAAGAATATTCTTACCCCCATTTCCATCGAAGCCCTGACCAGAGGCTCTTTTACTATTCGTATTTCTACCAACATTTTGATTCTGAGGTTTACATATGTGTTTTCTGAGACAATAAAGTCCTTCTCTAAAATTCCACTAACTTCCTACTGAGCCCTCACCAGGAGTGCTGTTAACATCTATATTTCTACAAACAATCTCTCTGAAGCACGAACACTTGTCCTGTCGGGCTTTGGGAACCACTTCGGGCATATAATCCAGATGATCTGCAGTCACAAAAGATGTGAAGCCAAATTTGCACAATGGCCTAGGAAGTGAATCGACAGTGGTGAAGTTTCATGGAAATAATAATGAGTAACAGATTTATTGTCAAGAAGCATGCCATTTTTCTTCTGGAAATGACGTTTCCCACTCTACGACTTTCTAGCATTCTTGAATAATGGAGTTTCAGGACCTCCAACTGTAAATATAATTTTCTCAAATGTGCATTTTATATCCCATTTCCTAAGACACCATATATACTTCTGCTTCCCTTTTCTATTCTCCAATAAAATCTAAGTGACTGGCTTTTAAAATAAGATAGCACCTTGCCCCCAACAACCTAATTTTTACTTTACTCCACCTTGAACATCTTTCAGAAAAATTTTAATATCAAAATACTTTCTAATTCAAACCATCTAAGGATGACCACATGTTTATTTTCTCTCTGCACCTTCAATACTGTCTACATATTGAAGAAACAAACCCTGTCCCCATAAAGAAGCTCAAACCCACTGCCATTTCAACTCATAGCAACTTTATGTCGGGTTTCGCAGGCTTTAAATCTTTACAGGAGCTGACAGCCACATCTCTCTCCCAGAAAGTGGCTGGCAAGTTTGACTGCTGACCTTGGCCTTGCAGTTAGCAGCTCAATGCATATTTCACAGCATGCCTAAAACGCATCATTCGTTTCAATTCATTACTGACTCTACATTGTACTGCCAATGCCAAGGAAAAGCTGAACTGGCAGGCTACAGTCTCAAATCCCAAGAGCAATACAGAATGGTGTTGAGTAAATATCACCTCATCAAAGCTATTTAAGAAGCTTATTAAAATGCAGATTCCAGGACTGCACTCATCTCTACTGAACAGAATTTTTTAAATATTCCAGAAACCAAAACCAAAACAAACTCACCACCATTGAGTTGGTTCCGATTCCTGGTGAGCCTGTCTGATGGGAGTACCAAGCTTCCTCCTTCTCCCAGGGGTGGCTGGTGGTTTCAAACTGCTGACTTTGAAGTTAGCAGCCAAACACGTGAGCACTCTGCCACCTGGGGATCTGTACTTTAATGAACACCTGAAGTCATTGTTTTCAACAGCAGAAACAGATTGGGGACCAATAGTAATTTGGTATCCACTGATCAGAAAGGACTAACACCTGGAAATAATGATTTCACTCATTCTCTTCTCCCCACAAACATCCAGGACGTAATAGTTTAATGGTGAGACAGTTAACGTTTATTGTGTCAACCTGGCCGATAAACACATGTGGGGTTAATTGAAGGGCAGAGGGATAAAGAGTTCATTGAGCTTCGCCTTTCTAGTTCTCAAGTCTCTTGTTTTCTGATGGTTGAGCCAGGGTGCAGCTGCCTTAGCCAGTTCCCTGCTTCAACTGACAAGGTTCACTTCCTGCAAGACATCCCCATGGAGAAGCTGCATGGACCTACCCCAATGCAGCCCTGGGTGCTGGAGCAGCCATTGGAGATCCCTGCCAGTGCTGAAATGCTTACATGTTCACTGACTCAGCTTTCCTCCTGCAATCCACATCACTCTGTGTGTGTTTTGTGAGATGGAGGAGGACTTTGTGGATGGGTGTCAGACATATGGGTTAAGGTTAGATTTGTGGGCTTGGTCAGTACTGGGTTGGGATGTTTTCTTGATGTGCACTTACCCTTTATATAAAACCCTGTCATATATATATAGATATAGATATAGATATCTGTGGATATATCTGTGGATTTGTTTCCCTAACACAAATGGCCTTATTTTGCAGAAGCAGAGTAGTCTTGGCTAATACCAGAAGGTTATGTGTCACTCACGCCACTCAGCAACTGTGACATCATTTTTATTGCACCCTTAAATGGTGCCTCCATATTTGCTTTCTTAAATTCCTAATCTTTCCTTAGTCACTGTAATGCCACCATTTCTCAGAACATTCAACCTTCATTTTTATTCTTTCTGCAGGAGCAGGGAGTTATTTAATGTGACTCTGCTAGCCAAAGTTTCTAACTCCCAACAAACAACCTTTTCCTGTATTCATCTGCTAAGAAGGTGAGGAAAGACACTGATAAGATTCACCTTTGAGTAATTGTAGGAATGCCATCCTACTGCATATAAAATGAATCCTCTGAGGAGCAGGAGAAGGGATCTCATTAACAATAAGAGTCAGAGGTGGAGAGCATCCTCTGGACTGGAGATCCCTGTGCAATGAACCTTCCGGAGCCAGAAGACAGCTGTTACCTCAGAGGAGCCGCAGCAGAACTGAAAATGAAAGCATGGAACAGAATGATGGACTTCCCAACCTTTGGAGCAAATAAAGTTGAATGATTTTGCATAGGAGGCTGGTTTGTGGAACGGGTGAATCTGGGCACTTAATTGGGTAAGGTGGACTTTCAGACCCACAAAACTGGAGCTGAGTACCTTTGAGCTGAAACTTACTGAGTCAGGGTGCCTGTAGGTACTTAATTGGGGAAGTTGGGTTTGCTGAGTAGTTTGCCCTTTGAGCATCTATTGGCAGCCCTGAAAGAACTTTGTAATATGTCTTGATGAATAACTCTATCCTGAGCATTTCTCGCTGGCATTACAACCTGTTAACTTCCTTAATAAACCCTTTAATCATTAATATTTTCTATGAGCTTATGTAGCCATTGCCATGGATATTAGAACCTAGACATAAAGCAGGGAATACTAGTACAGTTCATTCAATTTCATATCCCAATTCCATTTTCCAGTAACTTTTCCTTATTAACCTTATCCCACTCCAGAAACCCTTTCATAGATGTCAGGAAGGCGGTTGGGCAAAGAAAAATCAAATTGACAGAGGATATTTTATTTTGGAAAAGTCTTTTTGACAAATAGAGCAAACAAAGGTAGCAATTAACCTGCTGCGACCATGTTTTAGGACCACAAAGCTAACCAGCAGGATTTAATTTCCCCTTGGTTAGCATAATGGAGGAGGCTAATTATTCTTGGGGGAAGTAAAACATCTAGTTCTGTGCAGTATGACACACAGAAAACTCAGCCTTACAAATGTGGAGATTTTTAGCAGACATGACAACATGAAAACAACTTCATCGTGGTCTGTTTTACTTTTTTCCCACCATAGACAAAATTCTGTACAAAATGCCATTGAAAGAGAAACTTCTATGCATGCTCTTTACTCTAAAATAATGCTTATTGAATAAGAAAATGGAATTCTAACTGGGACACAGAACACATTTCACATTAACACAAAGTACAACTCCTACATCCAAACTGTCTTGGTAAAGTGCTTCACAGTAGAATGTTATTGGCCAATTTACATGGCATTTGGATTTGAAGTTATATGCCATTTGGGGAAGATTACTATAATTAGAAAAATGGCCTAATTACTTTTCTGGCAACAGTGAAGAAAGAGAACAGACTTTTCCGCTTACAGAGACAAGTCCTTGAGAAATCTCAAAAGGTTTGGGGATCCTGTTTGACAGGAAAGAACAGCTCATCTGAAACTCTTGGATCTGTTAAATTAAAGAAAAGAAAGAGAAATAAATCCAAACCACAAGAGAGGGAGAAGGAGAGAGAAAAAAAGGAGAGGAAGCAAGAAATGCTTGTTCCTATTGGATTCAAACGGAGATGATGGAAACAGTCCTATCCATCACAGTACAGAGCCATATTTGCTTGCCCTTGTGAGAAAACAACAGAGACAAGAGGGAAAAGTATAGATTTTCAGAGTGACATGACTTGAAAAGTGGTTTCATGAGAGCATGCTCGATGGTTACTGCCTGTTCTAACTGTAAACAGTACGAAAGAGCAGCGCCTGTTGTTTCCAGCCTCAAGTTAACATCTATTGTATAAAATCAAACTTCTTCCCTTTTCTTACGTTGAAGAGAAAGACCGCACTGCATTGACTTATACTATTGAGACCCACTGCTCGGATCTCAGTTTTGCAGGGTCCTGCCTTTGATCTTGAAGGAAAGTGGGCTCGTACAGCGTTAGAGTCAGAGAAACATGACCCAAGGCGTTTGCCATTTAGTTTCTATTTCCTGAATTTAGTAATTGGAAAACCTGCACTCAATTAGCTATGTCTTTGCAAAACTGCAACTTAAAACTGCCATGAGTTTCTAATGGATCTAAGGATAGAATCAGGAACTTCGAACTCTGCATCTTCGGCCATGGGGAGGTTGAGCACAGAGGCTGGAGGGAAGCAGAGTGCTCTGAAATGGTTGTTGCTTTCAAGCTATAAGCGATCTCGTGACTGTTCTCTTGGTAAACGTGGCTCTCATTACAAGATTTCCTGTCATTGGTGATTTCAGAAAGTGCCCATCCCTTCCTGGACACGTTCTCCAACACAAACCGGACAAGTTGGACTTCAGGCTGCACTGAAAGTGTAGCACTCGCTCTGCCCACGCGCTTCGGAGAGTCATTATATCAAGGCCCCTTTGATAGAGAATTCTTAGAAACATTTGCTTTTTTTTCTTTTTAATTCAACAGCCTGAATATAAAATGTAAGCACAATTAAAAATACTGTCCCTATGAAAAAGTAATTTTCATATTTTTCCCATTTCAGTTTACACTTGAAAAACCATTTCTCATTATTTCTTACCTTATATCAGCCAATCTATGTGACAATTTTAAAACAGATACTGTTCCAATCAGATTCTCTTTAATAATATTTGCTTTCTAAAAAGCAGAATTTTGTGTACTGCATCAGAACATTAATCAATAAATTTGGAAGTTCAACTTTTGACAATAATCGGTTCTTCTGAAAGAAGGGAAATTTTTAACAATTCCACATCTGGGTAATTTTTGGTGTGTTGGATTTATTAATTGAAATTTAATTTTTAAATGCAAATTAAAGGTATTTACCATAGCACATGAACTCTATGTAAAGACACAGATTAAAAACTGGTTAATTTCAGGAGAATAGTACAGGCCTGTGATGGTTGTTTTTTAATTGTGCTGCTATGAACAAGTTAATCGTAGATGGATTAACATCAAAGTCAATAATTTTGAAAACAAATTATCAAGCAAATATAATCATCTGGAAGTAAGGTATGAATACCAAGTAGGAAATGCCAACACAGAGAGCTGGTATAAAATAAGACATCCAGAAGGCTATGCCTTGGGGTCAAGAACACATGAGAAGAGTCAGATTGCCGAGTCAAAGCAAGATACAATGAAAGTGCAGCTTGATGTCTAAACTGGAGGAAGCAGAGTTAGGAGATGGCTATTGCCCGAACCAGATGAAAATCCTGTTGAATGCAATGGGAAGGAATAGGAAATGCGATTGGATCTGGACTTTATGAATCGTAGGTCATGCAAGAGTGTAATCTTTGGTATTATGATAAATTAGGCAAAAGATGATGTAGGTCTACTTAAGGCAAGTCCCTAGATAGGTCAATGCATGTCATTCGTCTCCCTCTTTTTCACTGACTCCTCAATTTACCAAGCACGGTGTCCTTCACCAGGGACTGATCCTGATAGCCTGTCCAAAGTATGTGAGACATTTTTAGCCATTCTCACTTCCAAGGACCATTCTGGCTGTACTTCTTCCAAAACAGACTTGTTCTTTCGTCTGGTAGTTCACCTTACATTGACTATTCTTCATCAATACCATCATTCAAAAGCACCGATTCCTCTTCAATCTCCCTTATTCCTGGTCGTGCTTTTGCATGCATGTGAAGCACTAAAAATACCATGGCTTGGGGCAAGTACACCTTAGTCCTCAAAGTGAGATCTGGGCTTTTTAACATGTCTTTTACAGTACATCATTTGATTTCTTGACTACTGCTTCCGTGGACATTGATTGTGGATTCCAGTAAAATAAAATCTTTGGCTACGATGATCTCTTCTCCATTTACCATGATGTTGCATATTGGTCTAGTTGTGAGACCTTTTGTTTTCTTTGTACTGAGGTATAATCCCCACTGAAAGCTATAGTCTTTGGCTTCATCAGTAAGTGCTTCAAGTTTTCTTCACTTTCAGCAAGCAAGGTTGTGTCATCTCCATACTGTAGATTATGAATGAGTCTTCCGCGAATAGAGATGCCACATTAATCTCTATATAGTCCAGCTCCTTGGACTATTAGCTCAGCAAGTAGACTGAATAAATATGTGAGAGGATACAACCCTGACACACACTTTTCCTGATCTTAAACCATGCAGTATTCCTTTGTTCTGTTCAAATGATTGACTCTTACTAAGTGTAGGGAAAGGAAATATAAACCTGGTTAAACTAAAAAACATGAAGATTTCAAGAAGTTTATCTAAAAAATTTTAAACCTTTTCAATATCAAGGAGGGGGTTAGGCATTAGGATGCTAACCCTAAGGTTGGCAATTCAAGACCACTAGTCAATCCACAGGAAAACGATGAGGCTTTCTGCAACTATAATAATTACAACCTTGGAAACCCACAGAGGCAAATCTGCACTATCCAATAGAGTAACTAGCTCTGATGGTAGTGAGTTTTTTCTATGTTAGTCACAATGGCACTCAGAAATTAAGTTGATTATAGAACTCAATTGTTATACTTTGGCATTCCTGAGTTTGTGAGTAAAAATTCCCTTCCATTTATACACTATTTATGTAGCTCTGGTGGTGCCATAAGTTAAGCACCAGCCTGCCAACCACAGGTTGGTGATTTAACCGACCAGCTGCTCAATAAGAAAAAGATCAGGCTGTATGATCCCATAAAAAAATTTTTTTTATCAGTTTACTGGGGTCTCTGACAGCTCTTATAGAAATCCATACATTCATTGTATCAAGCACATTTGCACATATGTTGTCACCATACTTTTCAAAATATTTTCTTTCTACTTGAGCCCTTGGTATCAGCTCTTCAATTTTGCCCCCTCCCTCATGAACCCTTGATAAATTGTAAATTATTATTATTTTCATATCTTACACCAACCGCTGTCTCCCTTCACCCATGTTTCTGTTGTTCATCCCCCTTGGGGAGGTGGGGGTGGGGGTGGCGGTTATACGTCGATCATTGTAATCAGTTCCCCCATTCTCTCCCCACCTTCCCCTACCCTCATGGTATGGATACTCCCTTTATTATTCCTCAGGGGTTTATCTGTCCTGGATTCCCTGTGTCTGGAGCTCTTACCTGTACCAGTGTGCCTGCCCTGGTCTAGCTTCCCATAAAAATGTCTAGCTCCAGAAATCTTATGGGGCAGTTCTGCCCCATCCTATAGGGTTGCCGTAGATAGGAATTGGATTGGTGGTCGTGGGTTTACACACTATTTGGAAACTGCTTGAGACTGTAAAGATGAATATTGCATTTCTTTACCTCTTTTGTATTTGATCATTTCTATATTGCTTATTCCCCATTCCCTGCATTTTGTTTTACATGTGTGGATAATAAAACGGATAAATAGAACTTCACTCTATAAGCATCAGAATTTGGAAAGTTCTGGCTTTGTGATTCTGGAGTGATTTTTAACCACCACCACCCCAAATTTGGCAATCATATAAGATGGATTAAATCCAAAAATGTAATATATGAAGAGATTCTAATTTTCTATTAAAATATTTTCCTCTCTGATTTAATGATTACAAAAACATTTTAAACCAACTCTACTGGCAGAAGAATATACACAGCAGAGCCTAGTGTAAGCGGCCATAGTCTGCCTCATTTTAATTATACGAGGGACTAAGCACCCTGCTTATGGGTTTAAATGTGTTTGTTTGTTTAATTGGTTACAGAATAAGATCCAGATTTTCTAACCTGAAATTCAATGCCCTTCGCAACTTGAACTAATAGTATTTGTCTCAATAACTATTTGCTCCTCCTATATGCCAGGCTGTCTGCAATTCACTATATAAATGTAAGCATACTAATCAACTCACTGCCGTTTCGTGGGTTCCAACTACTAGTGACCGCCCCTCCCCCAGGGGATAGAGTACCCTGCCCCTGTGCATTTCCCAGCCTGCAACTTCCTCGCTCCTGCCAAACGGACAGTGGTTTCCAACAGCGGGACTTGCATTAGCGTCCCACTCAGACCCCACTGCAGCGCCAGGGCTCCTCAGGGTCCTTGTGAGTCAGAAATGACTCCATGGTCCTGGCTTTGAGTTTTTGCTGTTGATCAGCCGCGTTAGGCTAGACGCCCCTCACCTCACCACCTCTCCAGGTGGTACTCACACGTTCACCGTCTGAGAGGCCCTGCCCACCTCTCTATCCTTGCTTAGCACTCGGCAAAGACAAACACCAAACCTTGTCCTATAAAAGTATCCTTTCTCTGTGCTTTGAGATAACTTGTCCCATCAGAAGCCTCTGGTTGTGAGCACAGTCATTAAACAAGTGTAACACGTACCTTGTATAAACGACTTCTTTCTGACACACCTGGCAGGGCCTAATGGGAACACAGAAGCGTTCCTGTCTCCCGGATGGTACTCAAATATTTATTAGATGAAAATGAAGAACTTCAAAGGAAGCTAGACACATTATTTATTCTCAGCATATTTGGGGTTTCTCTAAGCAGTTCATGGAGAGGACAACCTCTGTCATTATGAACCCTTAAAATAGAACGTTAAAAAAAAAGCCTTTGCTGCCAAGTTTATTCAGACTCCACGACAACTCATGTGTTACAGAATAGAACTGCCCTATAGCATTTTCTGGGCTGTAAATTTTGTAAAAGTGGAGTGCCCGGTCTTTCTTCCACTCTGTGCCCTGGTGGGTTCAAATGGTCAAATTTAAGTTCGTAATCCAATACAAACTGTTTACACCACCCAGGGAAATGCCTCATCGTACGTATAAACCCCATAAAAAGTTCCTTCCAGCAGCTGCTTTGATGGTTCATATTTATCTACTTGAAAAATGAAACCTGTTCTCATGATTATAGGGCAGCCCTATGGAATTCTCTCAAAGTTAATAGCTTGGTCAGGGTCTGTCAAAATTGACCCAATGTCTGGTGACACTGTTGTCACGAGAGGGGGAATAAAAGGGAAATGAATAAGCAATAAAAGTCTAGAAATCGGAGTGGGACATGGCAGCAATGGCATGGATATTCTCAAGAAGATGCTGGAAAATGTTGTCAATGTAGCAGCCAGGGGCAACAGGAAATCAAGAATGTAGTTCCAGTTTTTGTGTCAAGCAGGATCCAAGTTCTCAGTCTCTTTTCAGCTACCTCGGTGCCTTTCCTTATAGCGCTCACTCTGCGAATGCCAGTTGAGTGAGAGCACGGCTGGAATAGAATAGAGAAATGCAAAGGTAGCGTCTCTGTCAGTCTCAGAAATGTCGACTAGAGAAAAATGAACTCACATGAGCTGGCTCTGTTTCTAATATCATTTCCGTGTTATTTGTAAAGCATCCAAATTCAATGAAAGGCAGAGATGAGAAAGTCTGAGCCTGAAATTCGCTGCACACTTGATAATAGTAGCTGTCCAGGTAGATTGGATGTGGCCTAGTGAAGGAGATTTAGGCAGGAGATGTTTTCAGCAGAAGTGAAACCCATAAAAAGAGTCCATGAAGAATCTCTCCATTTCTCCTCTTCCTTCCACCCTGCAGATCCCCTCCCCAATGAGGTAACCCCCATGCCTATAACCTTGGTTTGTCCCTCAAATCTGTACATCCCTCTTTAATCATAGGGACTGTCTCTCAGGGTGAGGGGACTATAATTATTCCGGAACTATGACACTGTGCCTTGGTTGAAAAAGCTCCCTACAAATAAAAGTTATTTTATTTACTAGTTCATATGCTTTTTCATTATTCCAAGAAGGATGAAAAATTATCCCCTAAACACATCCTTGTTATACAGAAGAAAATAAAACCACTCATTCACACATACGGCTTCAAATGACAATACCAACAAGATGGTTTAGTGCCCATGTTTCTAGCAGTTTTCCCAAGCAATTCAACAGCCCCCCTCGCGGAAGAAGAAAAAGCCAAACAAAGAGAACAACCATACCAAAGACTGTGAGACGTAGAAGGATACGCAAGATGTAGCCTCCGACCTTCAGGGGCTCACAATCAAGAGCTAACAGATACAAATAGGACTCCTATCAATCAGATGACGAAAACCCACCACTGTTAATGCAATCAAGCACTGAAGGAGCTGAAGGGAAGACTAGATTGACTCTAAATGAAGGAGAGACTTCCCTGGGGAAATTGAATCCAAGTTTGAAAATCCTATTTGACAGAGCAAAACTCAATTTCCCGTGAGAGACCTATTTTCACATAGGTGGTGAGAGTTTCCTGTAAGAGGCTAGTCAAAACTGAAAAAACATCAGTTACAGAGGAGGGAAAAAATGTGTCATGTTAACTTATTTTGATGCCAAATTCTTCTGAAATGAAAGGTCAGAAGGGTGTGCATATCCAGGTCAATTAGAATAAAGCCTCCGTGACTCACTAATAGCTTCATTCTACTTATTTCTGAAAGTCCGTTTTAAAGGAAATATTACAAGATAAATATTAAAATATTGCTTCAGGGAAGCTGCTGCAGAAATCTGAAGTTGCCATTCTCAATACATCAGACATTGGCCACTATTATTGCAAAGCAGCCATAGACCTTTCTGTTTTTCCTTTCCTGGATTAGTTACATACGTACTGTACTGTCAGGGTTTGCTGAGTGCCATAGGGCGTGAGAGGTGGGGTGTGTCTGTGTCTTGATCCAAGATTTTTTCTGAATGGAAAACAATGAACTTCTCATAATAGTCCTAGAGAAAGGTTGCAAGTCTGACAATGAATTGCTTTATTCTTCTCCTTAGAGATATTCTATAACTGTTTAATCATGTAGAGATTCAGATGAGCCAGCTCCTGAAACTAAATACACATATTTGGAATGGTTTTCGGCAATGTCCATGACTACTCCAGGGGTTGCCCACTCTTCTAAGAAACCCAGGTGTTCCCACACATGAAGGAGCACAACCACACCACCCACAGACTCCAAAATGTACACTGGCTCCTCATTCAGTTAAGGATCTTGCTTAAATTGCCTTCCTTGTTATTTTGAATTTCCTCCCTGAACTTCCTCCACTTCCCCAGGATGCCTACACCTCTGTCAGCTCCTCTTCATTCTGTGCCTTCAATACCAACCACTAAGACCTGGAGAGAACTGGTTTCCTGTCCCGCCAATCGATCCTTGTCAGCTTAGGCAAGTGTCTAAAAGAGAACTTGCTTGGCTGCCATTTTCCCCAGCTCACTTCTTCCTGTGTGTTCTTGCCAAATCACTCTTCACCCAAAGAGACTTTTAGTAGGTCCCTGCTCCAAAGAGGTTTGTAAGATTCGCTCCAAACTCATCAGCTGCATACAATGGAACCCCCGTCCCACCACAATCTGCCACCTAAACCTTATCTACTGCCATCTGTTCTCATCACTGGATTCCAATTAGTCTCCATTCTCTAAACCTCATGAATTTCTCCAACGCTCTTCCTTCCTAAACATTCTTCTCTCTGCCTGCAAAACCATCGTGCTTTTTCTTCGCCCTATTTTTATATTATGACCTATGCAACAAAGAAGCTAGAGGGTAGCAGAACTAGACCTGCACTTACATTTAAAATCCTGGGTGTGCAAACTCCTTACTACCTGTATGAACATTAGTCAGTGTCTGGACCTCTGTGTCCTCAGCTTTAAAATGACGATCATAACATGAGACTCCAATAAAAGATGATATACCCAAGATCCTCCTGTTTCAATTAAGCACTATATATAGAAGAGAGGTGGTAGGTAGGGCCAACCTTTTATACATAAAGTTGCTAATTACTACAGTCAGTCCTGATTTTTCTCTTCCTTGCATTCTGGAATTACTGTTACCCTAAAGGTAGGCAGTTCATAGCTACCCAAGAGCCCCATGGAAGAAACACTCGATGGGCTCCCTCCACAATGACTGTGGGCAACAGCCCAGGGAGGATTCTGCTTTAGAACACAGAGTTGGCATCCACTCAACCACAATGGGTTTTCTATGAAAATGATTCTTTACATTTGACATAACTTCTTCGACAAATATAGCTTAACTTTTGAATTCTGAACCCAAAAATAAGCTTCTTGAGGACAAGGAACTATTGTCTGCTTCTTTGTCTTTTTCTTGACAATTTGAAGCCATTCCCTTCATTGACGAATGCTTGAATGAATGCATGTATATACAAATGAGTGAGGAAAACAATCACAAATCATTCCACAGAACTCTCCCAGGACTCTGCAGTGTGTGACTTACATCTAAGCAGGCATCCCCTCATCCTGCCAATTCAGGGCTCTTAGCATCTGGCTGGCAAGAAATCAGACCAACAAACTTTTGAGACCTGTTTGCAAAAGAGCTTATCTTTCCCTGTAGATAAACTACCTGGCTCTAAACCAAAGCCACTTATAGGGAAGTTTTTTAAAAGTTCCGTTGACTTTCTGATAGTCTCTAGGCTTCCAATTTTTGACAGAGACCAGCCCCAGGCATGCTAACTTTGGAAAAGAAAATCTTTTTCATAGGGCACCTAACCTGGAAAAGCAAGAGAGATTTTTGCCCTTCACAAAATTGCTGTGCAATTTGTTTTAGACACCGGAGGTTTATAAAACTGTCTCTAATTCAGACTGATGTGTGGATGTTGATTAGGACCCAATACCCCAGAATGCTGATATTATCCTCATGCTGAATAACTTCAGCTGTTTTCATCCACATCCAATTCACAGTCACAGCAGTGCACAATCCCCTGCGATTCTATGATGGAATCCACTGGGACGAGGGCAGAGAAGAGACCGTATTCAAAGGAAAGCTGACTGTCTGGTGCAATAGAAGAGAATCATATCACACGGATAGTGCCTGACGTGCTCTTGGCTGTTGGTCTATCCTGATAGTACTTTCTTAGTGATTTATTCAAGGGACTCTGCTTTGTTTCACTTGCAAACTATTTTAACATTGCTGCGGGTAAACACAGTGTCACCAGATTTCCCGTCTTTCCTGGGTCATTTTTCGTGGTTATATAAATGTTTGTCTTAATCCTACTTCTTCCTCTGCACTATTCAAAATGTTTTTCTACGCTTCTAGCCTGCACAGGGTCAGTGTGCTAATTACCGAATGAGACAAAGATGAAAGAGTCTCTTGTCTTTGGGGCCAAATATCTAAGCGAAAAGTCTTCGGGCAACATCATATTTTTTTTAATAACATTTGGAGCTATCCATCCAAGCACCCTTCAGCCTCACATGTTATTTCAAATTAATAACTGATAGCGCCAATGGGCTCATGCAGAAAACTCCACAGCCAGGTTCCAATATACACTTTTTTGTGGTCATCTCAAAGGGGGCAGATGACCGGCAGGTGTGCTGATTTATCAGCAGGTTTTCTTCAGCTTGACACTTACACATTGTGGGAAGAAGTCAAGGCGAAATGTGATTGCTCCACGATTTTCCCACCATCCAAACTGTGTTGTATTTGGCAACTGGTTTTCTGGAAAAGAAACAACGTGTTAAGCTCTGCCTCTGACATAGTTTGTGATAAGCTTAACTGAATTCTAGAGGGAGCAATTCATGCCAACTGTTCTTACACTCATAATTTCTCATGTATTTCGAGAAGAAGAATAAAACTTAAAAAAATAGATGCCTTAAGCAAAGTTTGGAGATTTCTAAAGTAATTTGATACACAATTCCTATTAATTAATCCTGATACTATTTTGAAGTGATTTTAAAATTGCAAACAAACCTCTGATCATTTACAGAAGGAAATTTCTGGTCTATAATATCAATGATGTAAATGGAATAGAAATATGCGATTTCATTGTTTAAAATTTTTTTTCAACTTCCTCTTCAACCAAAGGTGCCAAAAGCCAACACAGCTGAAATAATCACGGACTGATGTCTGTGCTTTTATGAGAACTGCTTATGTTTTTGTGAACCTCACCACAATAATAGTATGCTCACAAATTGAGTAAATTTCAATCGCAACCTTGTTCTGTAAGGTTTCCAACACTGTTTGTAAAATTTTACTGGATCAAACTGACTCGTCTCTCTCCTTAGAACCACTGACTTTTCAGCTAGCAGCCGAATGCGAAATTCCCTCCATAACCATGGCTCCTTCTTGCTTAATGGTAAACCAGAAAAACAAACTCACTGCCATTGAATCTATTCCAACTCATGGTGCTCCTATTAAACCCAACAGCAAGTACCCTTACCTCAAGTGAGTCCAGCACACATGTGGCTGAAAAGACTCATTTTACCTGCCAGCAGATGATTCCTTTCAGTCTAAGCATTCTGCTTTATCTATAGTGAAATTCAGCTTAAGTTTAGATCGTGATTGGAAGAAAAAATAGCTATAAAAATGTTCAGGGTCCATAACAATACTATTTGAAATGATTATAAAGTATCTTAGAGATGAGATCTTATTGTAAGAGAATAGCACAGGCCAGTCACTTAAAAAAAATCATATTATCCCTTGGTAAATAGGATAACCATATCATGCTTAATAAAGTGGGGGGCAGCACACAAGAGGACGACGCTCAACAAGTCGCACTGACACAGTGGATGCAATAATGGCCTCAAATCAAACAATTGTGAGGATAGAGTATAACCAGACAATGTTTTTTCTGTGATATATAGGGTTGGTATGAATCAAAATTGATTTGACAGTACTTAACAACTATAATCAGAATGCTTAGTGTATAACAAACAATCTCTCATAGTTGTCGGGGGTAGATAGATACAACTCAAGTATGATTGGAAAGGAATGACAAATACTTAGTGTGGCTATTGGTCTGCACCTGATGTACAACAGAATGAAGCACCTCCCAGTCCCAGGCCATCCTCACAAGTGTTCTTATGTTTGAGCCCATTGTTGACGCCACTGTGTCAACCCAATTTGTTGAGGGCCTTCCTCTTTTTCACTGCCCCATCCATTTCACTAATCCTGACGTCCTTCTCCAAGGACCAGTCTCTACTGATAGCATGTCCAAAGTACATGAGATGAGGTTTCCCCGTCCTAGCCCTAAGGAACCTTCTGCCTGTATTTCTTTCAAGACAGACCTGTTTGTCCCTGGGTACTTTCAATATTCTTGGGCAACACCGTAGTTCAAAGGCAACATTTTGTCTCTAGTCTTCCTTATTCCATGTCCAGCTTTCACATGTATATGAAGTGCTTGAAAATGTGAGGCCTTGGGCCAGGCATACTTTAGGCCTCAGAGTAACACCCTTGCTTTCAACACTTTAAAGAGGTCTTGTGCAGCAGATTTACCCAATGAAATGATTTGAATGAAATCATTACAAAATATTGCCTACAATTACACAACAGGACCCCATCTCACAGATACGGAGATTTGAGAGTTTCATTGGATGGGTGACTTGCGTTCTTCTTTTGCGATACAGGCAAGTCCAGGAGAAGCACTGCTAAAGGAAGGTGTTGGAACAGTTGCTTAGTCTTGTTCTTCTACTTGCTGTACCTCCCATCAAGGTGATTCTGACTAGTAGTGACCCTGTATGATGAAGGTCACCAGGTTTCTTCTTTCCTGGAGCAGCTTGAGGATGAATCCTAACAGACAGCAAATAATATCATTGCCGTCCTTTATCTGAGAATTTGACTCTCATCTATTTCTATTGTCTTGTCTTTGGGCACCAATTTACAACATTAAAAAAGAATATCTTCAAATAGGTGAGTTTGAATCTTGCCTGTTTTTATTCCCCAGATCTGTGACCATAGGCAAAGCAGTTAACCTTTTTATTTTTTCCCCAATCTGGTAAATTTCCTCAGGTGAGGAATAACTGTGAAAGCTCTTGTGAAAATACCATGACCTAATCTCATCGAATTTCAGCCCCCAAAAAACCAAACCTACTGTCATAGAATTGACTCAGACCTATGGGAGCAAACATCCTCATCTTTCTTTCCCCAACAGAGCAGCTGGTGAGTTGCCCAAGAGTATCACCAGAACTGTTTAGCACAGGCTCTGACAAAGAGAAAACTCAAAACACTGCCATCAACTGAATCCTGACTCACAGTGGTCATGCAGGACAGGGTAGAACCTTCACTTTGACCAAGAGCTCAATGAGGTAGTTAGTTTATTGTGCCAACCTGCTCGATAAACACATGTGATATTAATTGAAGGGTGGAGAGATAAATGACTTGGTGAGCCTCGCCTTTAGAGTTCTTGGGTCTCTTGCTTTGTGATGGTCGGAACAGGGTGCAGCTGCCTTAGCCAGTTCTCTGCTTCAGCTGGCAAGGCTCACTTCCTGCAACACATCCCTGAGGAGAAGCCACATGGACCTACCCTGATGCAGCCCTAGGTGCTGGAACAGCCATGTGAAGACCCCTGCCAGCACTGAGATGCTTACACATTCACTGACTCAGCTTTCCTCTTGCAATCGGCATCATTGTGTGTGTTTTCTGAGATGGAGGAGGACTTTGTGGATTGGTGTCGGGTTAATGTTGGACTTGTGGGCTTGAGAAACACGGGGTTGGGATGTTTTCTTGATGTACACTTATCCTTTATATAAAACTCTCTCTTATACATATGAGTTTTTGTGGATTTGTTTCTCTAATATACCCAGACTAATAAACTCAAGTAGAAAGAAAATGTTTTGAAAATTATGATGGCATCATATATACAGATGTGCTTGATACAATTAATGTATGGATGGTTATAAGAGCTGTAAGAGCCCCCAAGAAAATTATGTATGTATATATACATGCATACATACATATATAAAGAACTGTGTGTGTGTATGTATATATACATACATATATACACAAAGAACTGTCCCTTTGAGTTTCTGAGACTGTAAATCTTTATAGTCAGAACAGAAAGGCTCGCCTTGAAGCAGCTGGTGGTTTTGCAGTGCAGGCCTTATTGGTTAGCAACTCACCACATAGCCCACAATACCACCAGGCTGCTTTAGCAAAGAGAGCACCTGTACAAATGATACATCAGCAGCAGCATTATTGTTACTATTTATTATACATTACCCTGCTGACCCCTAGAGCATCTGTACATTGGAAAGATATGACTTACATAGAATACAGTGTTGTTAGTGCCATCAATCAGTCCAACCATAGCAACCTCATGCACAATGGCAAGAAATGCTTCACAAGCGAGTTTGTGGAACAGACCATTAGGACCCATAGAATTTTCATTAGCTGATTTTGGAAGCACATTAGGAATTTCTTCCTAATTCTTCTCAGTGTAAGAGCTGCAAAAACCTATTAGCCATCATGGCCACAAAAAGATCTCTATTATCAGGCAGGTTATAGAGTATATTGATCAAGAATCAAACCAGCCCTCTTTCATGGAAGTGAGAATTCTATAAATAGTGCCCCAGAGAATGTGTAATGTTGTCTACTTCACAGAGCCAGCATATCAGGGAGCCCAAATTGGAAACTAAATTTCTCCATCAACTTGTCAGTAGACCCTCTAATAAGCAGAACAGTACGCATTCATATCAACATATAACCAGGAAAATTATGCTCAACAGTGGAATCTGGGAGCAAATAAGACAGTCTCTATTTGGAATAGTCTAGTGAGAGAAGCCTCAAATATGTACATGTTATGTTTATGATAAGATGCATTTTAACAATAAGAACAAATCTTTGGATCACCATCTGAAGAAGTAGTGTAGGCAAAGTTGAGTCAACAACTAGTTCATACAAAAAGGTATACTTGATTTGGCCAAGCGAATTTTGGGAATGATGAGGGCAACAAATGTATAGATGTGTTCTACACAATTGATCTATGTATTGTGATGAATTGGATGGGCCCCAATAAATTGATTAAAAAAAAAAAAAAGGATATCAGAATAGACTATCGGGACAGAATTACTCTAACATTTATAAGCAATGAGACTTTGAATAAGTTCCTCCATATTCTCTAAACTATGGTTTTCCTCATGTGAAAAGTGGGGATAATATAGGTTCCTCATGGCATTGCTAGGAGGATTAAATAAAATAATATTTGTGACTGGCCCAAATATTTCTATGTATAAGAAGGCACTGTAAAAGTGACAGGGATGAAGTAGTAACCTGGACATTCCATTTATCACCACTCTTAGCATATAGGGCTTCCAGGAGTCTGAATTGACTCAGTGACAGTCAGTTTGAGCATGTAGGTGGCACGCAAACTTTATCAGTTCTGTTATTTGTCCTGACGATTGAAAGATGCATTTGTAACAGAGGGACTTCCATGTATAAGAGAGATATTCTGATATAAAAAGTGTGCAAAAATTGATGCTATTTATGTACTCACTATTTATAATTATGAATTATAAACTATTACCCCTACCCCACCTTCCAAAAACCGATCAGTTGCTGTAGCGTCAGTGCCATCTCCTGAACACCCCATGTACATCACAGTAGAACACTGCTCCTGAAAGAAGGCTTTCAGCCACTGCTTTTTAGGACTAGATTGCCAAGTTCTTCTTCCTGAGCCCCTTTGAGTGAATTTAAACCACCAGCTTCCAGGGAGCAGCCAAATACATTAACCCTTTACCTTGCCCAAGGACTCCCATAAAATGCAGTTGTGGCACCCCCTATGCTCAACTTTCAACTAAACCGGAGATGGGTTTTTAACGTGAACAATAACACCAAGGTGATATGAACTTGTTAGAATAACCAGTCCGATCAAAAGGACAGCATTTCCCTAGGGATAAAGCTCCCAAGCCAGGAAAGTACAGAGATGAAAAACAAATGGAAAGGGTAGGCACAGGGAGGAAGTCGAAAGAGAGGTCGCACTGTGGAGATTGCAATTAATGAAACAAAATGTCTGTCTTGCTGAATGGACAACTAATTTGCTCCATACACTTTCACCAAAATCACAATAAAAAGTGTTTTTTAAATTAATGGGCTTGCCTGAGATTAGTAAAAGATTATCTGACTGTTCAGAGATCAAAACCATAATAAAGTAATTGTAACTAAAAATAAAAATACCCCGGCTAGATAGAATCTTAGATGTTAAATTCAAACACTTCATTTTTCAAATGGAAGAAAGTAAATCTGTTTCCTTGTAAGTTAAAAAACAATCATCTGAAGGACTAAATGATAAGAATAATTCTTTGCAGAGCCAAGACTAGAACCTTTGATTCCTGGTTCCTTACGCAGGGTTTTTAGAACTATAACGTCTCTTATTTCTGAGAACATTTCTCCGAAACCAGGCCTGTCATAAAAATCACAGAAAGCCCATAACTCCGTGTCCTCACCTTCTGATTGACTCAGTCCAGACAATGGGGAAGCCAACTGGGACTGTCTTCGGGGAAGATGAGGATTAATTGGCAACTACCCTGCCAAAGAAAGAGTCCCGGTGACATAGTGGGCTACCCAGTGAGCCGCCAGCCCGAAGGTCACCCGTTGCTCCTCGAGAGAAAGATAGGCTTCGTGCTCCCATAACTATCGACAGCCTTAGAAGCCCAAAGGGGCGGTTCTATTTTGTCCTACAGGGTCGCTGTAAGCTAGAGTTGACTTGATGGCAGTGGTTTGGGTTTTACCAGGAGAAAGAAATGGAATTTTGTTCTGCCGCAAGGTACTTATTGCTAAGTTTTAAAAGGAATAATTATTCATTTTTTGATACAGCATCTTTTCTTGGAACTTGGAGGTGTCTTTCCCACCAGATGCATTTGACATAAATATAATTTTTAAATAATTCATTATTTTTATATATAATATTTCGTATAAAGTTCAGTTGAGGAAAGAAGTCTTTGGAATGGAAGTTATCTATCTTCTTCTGCAAAACATGAATTGACCAATACATACATTATTAACACAGTGGTTCAAAAAAGGATAAGCAGATTAGTAGATTCTTGAGTTATGTATCATTTTTCCAATATTGCCCAAATTATTCTAATACCCCCATCTTCCTCCCAACACCTGTAATTTATTTTTCATAGCTCTGAATATAAACTGAACATGTTCTCAACCTGCAAAATAAGCTGGATATGCAGATGTTTCTATCTTTGTTTTGCTTTCTTACTGAGTCATGAGCAGCTTCCTCTCTAAAATCTACACAGCCTCACCTCTCTATCCTCTGTGATCCAATAGTATTTCCAGTCAGTCCTATTATAGCCTTTAGTCACACCCTCTGTGATAATCATTATCTAGGTCTCTTCTCTCAGCTCCCTAGAACTAGTGTGCATTAAGGCTTGTATTGCTCAGTAATCCCAACAAGAGTCCAGCACTTAATAAACACACACTAAGCAAACACCAAAACCACTGCCATTGAATTGATTTCGACACACGGTAATACACTGTCATCAAGTCGATTCCAACTTGTAGCAGACAGGGCAGAACTGCGCATGTGAATTTCTGAGGTTATAACCCTTTATCCGATCATCTTTCCCACTCAGAGTGGTTTCAAACTGCTGACCTTGCAGTTAGCAGTCCAATGCATAGCCACTACGCCACCCAGGCTCCTTCAGCACACAATAGGAGCTCAATAATAGCACTTTGAATTACTTGCATTCCTAGGGAACAATATAGGAATACAGAAAACTATCCAGGAATGTTTTTAGGACAAAAAGGATGATCTGTGTAAAAGCACTTTAAGCTCTTTAGAAGAAGCTCAAAGTTCTTTAGAAGGTATTGTAAATCTACCAGGCATTATTTTCCTTTCTTGTGTAGCAAGCTGCCGCATTACTTTCCTTAAATTGTCCACGGTGGCCTAGAAAGCTAATACCTCTCACTAAATGCCTGACTTCCAGAGTTACTTACCTAACTGGAAGCACTTGAATTCTTTTGTTGCGTGCAGTAATTTTGTTTTAGAAGTGCTACGTGCAAAATGTTCTTCTCTTACCTACATCTTATTTGTAACCTTACGGAAGTAGGAAATTAATGGGGGAAAAAGATTCATAGAGTACAAAAAGCCCTAAGGCCTGGGAACCAGTTTAACAGATTGGGTAGGAGCAGGGAAACTACCTAAACCAAGCCCATTAAATCCTATGCAGGACAGTTTTATACAAATATATACATATTACACTGGATAAAATCATTTCATTAATTCATTAATTTCTGGTTTTAAAAAAAGGAAAAGAAATGGCAAGGTAATACGGACAGCAAATATTTTGTTAGTACACGAGTTTGAATTTCACCTCACACTCTTGCTGAATAAAGTATGGAAAGTTGTTGAATTTGGTAAAATAATTGCATTGCTGATTTTTTTATGCTCTAAAGCTATGCTATTTTCTTTAGGTTAATTTGAATAGAAATAGCAATGATGCACTGGAACTTATGCAAAGAAACTCCTTTATTATGTGTGGTATGAAAATAAGCCCTAAGAATAAGTGACTGAGGTCTTCAAAGCTCAAGAGCTGCCCTATCTGGTGCCACTATCATATCAGCCCCTCCTCATCTGGAGGAAGAAGAACGATGGCATTGAAAGGCACATGGAAATCATCAGGCCACTGGATTAAGGGCCCAGGTGAACATAGTCTCTGTGACCCTGCGATCAGAGGAACTAGACGACTTCTAACTGCCATTACCAACTGCTCTGAAGACACCCACATTATATAATCCTGATTAGAGTGAGAGGAAAATGTAGAACACAACTCAAAAGCATGCAAGAGACCAGGCTTCTTCAGGAGTTTCAAGTACACAATATGAGATGATCAGACTGAATGATACACGCACTGCACTCACCTCTTATTAATTCATTGAAGAAATACCCGAGAAGAGTCTGTATATTATCAATAACTTCCCATCATAGTTATTGTCAGTGATCCTTTATTGAGCACCTATTACATGTCATGTGGGCTCCTGGTTGCTATAAAACCCATTCCCATCAAGTTGATTCTCAAACCAAACCAATCCACTGCCATCACGTCAATCCCTAATCACAGAGACTCTGTATAGTTCCCAACACTGTAAAGTTTTACAGGACCACGTGGCTTCGTCTTTCTCCAGACTAGCAGTTGGTGATTTTCCACTGCCAACCTTTCCGCTGGCACTCCAATACTTACTTGACTGTGGCATGACTCAGAGCAACCTTATATAGTTTCCAACCTAGTTAGTGTTTATAGGGGCAGTCTCTTCTGGCTCCTACACAGTAGCTGGTGAATTTGAACTACTGACTTATGGTCTGGAGCCCTGTTGGTATAATGGGTTACTCATTGGGCTACTAACTGAAAGATCAGCTCTTTGAAACCACCAACCAAGTCTCAGAAGAAAGATGAGGCTTTCTACTCCTGTAACGATTTAGAGTCTTGGGAACCCACAGGCACAGTTCTACTCTGTCCTACAGGGTCACCATGGGACAGAGTCGGCTGGAGAGTGGGGAGTTTTTCAGTTTGAATTTTTGGTTCACAGCCCAGTGTTTATTCCCCTGTGCCACGACGGCTCCTAAAGTTGCCATCAGTAACTGTAAGAATTTCCTTTTGCCATCAGTGAGTTTCTATCATTATTGACCCTAAATAAAAGAATGAATAGCTTTTTATGTTAATGTATTTTAAATAGGCTTATTTAATTAATGATATTATGAAATTTGCTCCCTACCCCATGCCCACATCTATTTCAAGAAGTTTGATGGGTTTTCATCTGAATATGAAATATAGAGTGTATTGATTCAAACATCATTATGTTGAAGAGTATGGGTCATATGTTCTATTGGCTAGAAAGAGATATTTTCCTTTCAAGGTCTGGGTTTTTTGCTTTTAATTGAATAAATATTGTAGTATGCCTACCATGTGCCCAACATATTGTATTAGGCAATGGAAATACAAAATTGAACAAGATATAGACCCCTGGTCTCATGAAATCAAAGTCTTCAGAGAGCTTATAAATAACAGCCTAGAAATGGTTGCAAAGACTAAATTTCATATTCTCCTTTTCATTTCTCAGATAATGATCCCACCATCTGTCCATTCATCCCAGGAATCATTACATATTCATTTCTCCTCTTTCATCCAAACATTTGCCCAAAGCATGAGATTTATTGGTCCTACTTTCTAAACTACTCAAAAACCAATACCTTGTGGGGTATCAGCCTCCACAATCGAACGGGTCTAAGGGGTGGTTGTGTAAGTGACGGGTAAAATTAAAGAGACATCAGACAAGGTAAGGCATGCAAGTGCTCACTTCTGGGGCAGCCATGATCTCAGTAGCCAGATCTGCGCCGAGAGAGTGAACATATTTCCAATCAAGGTTTATATACACTCAGGGGGGTGTTAAAGCACCCCTAATTACAGGTGTAACAGGAAAGGGTTGTACAATAGACTTACAAGCAACAGGAGTGAGCAAGGGGTGTACACACAATAGGAAGGGGACGCACTAGGGGCATACATGTTACAGGAAGGCATATACACAACAAGATGGGTGGACTCTAGAGTCAAGGTGGCAGCCTAACTTTGGTCCTCCATGAATTGGTTTGACCTTTGTCTTTGAGCTCTCCTTCAGGGGAACAATGCATTATCCTTAACAGAAGAGAGTGGGCCCTACTTAGGGTGGGACAGACTAAAGGGTCTGATTGCAGATGGTTGATAATCCTCAGGGAGATAACCTTTAAGCAATTGACCTCCAAGTGTATAGTCATTGACCATATGTTAGCAAGGAGCACTTTAGGTTTGGCATATATTATGTGGGGGGACAACATGAGGAATCAATATTCTGTTTCCCGAAATACCTATTTCTACCAATATGTCTTTCTATCTGGCGTGATGTGATAATTTTTATAATTATCCAAATTATTACAGTAGGAGGAATAATACTCTAATTCAATCAAACATAAGTGCAAAACAAAAAATAAGGTGGGAGAGTGTGGTGAGGTGGGAGGGGAGCAGGGTTGATTTTCCCAAGGGAAGGAAAGCTTAGCAGCCTGTAGAATCAAGACTAATGGGGACCCAGTGAAATCATAGGGCATTGAGAGTTCAGAAACCAGGACTCATTACCTGCCAATATTCTCCACCTACTGTCTCTGGTTTTTTTTCTTCTTCCTATTGTCTCTGTTTTATTCGATGTTAGACCTTTTTTTCTTCTTACTACAATGGATTACTACAAGCATCAAGGAAGATGGCTCATAACTGGCCCAAATTTCTATCGTTTCTATTCAGGAATCTTAGAAGAAGTACAATACTCTATCTTCAATGTTAGCATACTTAGCACTCTAACCCCAAGATCTGATTGACCTAACTTGAATCACTTACCTAAGTCCTTAGAACAGTGTACCAAGGGATGGGATGCCACTGTGGTCCAGGCCTAGGAGAAGTATGCATCTTTTAGACAAAGAGAAGGAGGAGGGAATGTGACTAGTGGCCTCCCCAGTGATGTAGGCAGTAGGCAAAAAGCAGTTAGAGAAAAGGGGAACGGTGCTACTACCAAAACCAGGAAAGAGACATTGTGCACACACTCAAACATCAACTTTGGCATCTTATCGCTCTGCTTAGCATCTTGCCCTCTGCTAATCCATTTTCCAAATCTGCCAGAATAGTCTTCTCTTAAAGTATCTCTCATCACGACCCCTCTCTGAATCCTCTAACAGCTGCCTTCAGTTCTCAGAGCTATCTTTGTCATCATCCTCCCGGTCGTGCAGCCAGACCAAACCTCATGCATGTCTTCCAACATTCCCGGATTTCTCAAACCCTCATGTCCTTGCTCCACTTTGTTAGCTTCTATTCATCCTTTGGAGTGCCCAGGGGGTTCGAATGGTTAACAAGCTGGGCTACTGACCAAAAGGTTGGTGGGTGGAGTCCATGCAGCGGCATCTCAGAAGAAGGAACTAGTGTACCACATAAGAAAAAATCAGCCACTGAAAATCATGAGGAGCAAAACTTCGACTCACACACATTGAATTACCTCAGTATCAAATAATATCCATGGATTAAGAATCCATTCAGCTATTAAGAGTCATCTGCCTCTGCGCTAGGCCTCACATTTCTCATCTTCAGTATGATTGCAAGTCATTATTATTAATTTTCAGGGACAATTTCTTCAAACCTCCTTGGGCTTCCCTATAAATGAAGGGTATAAGTCATTTCTTTGACAAGGCCAACAGGACTGACAAAAGCCACGGAAATATATGAAATGACTACAAGCAAACCTATCTAGCAATGAGATGTTGTTTAACTCTGAAATCCTAGCTTTACTGTTAATTAAAACTTCCAAATTTGGAAATAATTGCTATCCAAAATTTGAAGACATTGCTATGAAAAACCAGCGACTCACAACTTTAAATAAGAATGAAATGAGAAAAAGGAAAATACCGTCTACAACACAACTGGAGAGTTCTTGTGAAAGGCTGAGTGCCTCTTGGATCAATTCCCTTGGATCAATTCCCTTGGTTCCCTTCTAGGACATGGAAATCACATATTACTCATTGTTTGGGCACCATCATAATATCTAATATGAGAGGACAGCACACTGTGATAGTATCATTCATTTGTACCTCAACACTGATTGTAACATACAGTGTCACAATATAGGCTTAAAAGTCAGACTGCCTTGGTTTAATTTTACACTCGGCCCTTAGTTTCAATATTTTAACTCAAGGCTTGACTTTTTCTTCTTTAGTTCTTTCAGTCTAAGATATGCTGAGCATGTTCCTCCTTTTTGGTTTTCTAACTTGGGTCTTCACACATTCATTGTAATGTTTTTCTTTGTCTTCTCAACTTGCCTTTAGAAATTTTCTCTTCAGCTTTTTAATTCATTTATTCCATGCTCTTTAGCTGTTCAATGAGAAAGAGCAAGCTTCAGTATCTCTTCTGACCTTCACCGGAGCCCTGGTGGTGCAATGATTTCAAGTTAGGTCGTGATCCTCAAGGTAATCAGTTCAAACCACCAGCAGTTCACTGGAAGAAAGACAAGGCTTTCTACTCCCATATACAGTCTTGGAAACTCATAGGGGAAATTCTTCTTGCCCTATAGAGTCTCTAAGAGAAGGCTGGACTCAATGGTAGTCAGTTTGGTTTGGTTCTAATGCCCACGCTTATCTTTTCTTTCCTATTTACTGACTCTTGGCTCTCCCCTCCTATGATGTTTCTGATGTTATCCACAGCTCAGCAAGTGTGCTGCCATTAGTGGACAACGGGTCAAATCAGTTCTTGGGATGCTCTGAAATGTGGGTGGGATACACTCAAGACTGTATATTGGCTCTCATAGGCTTGTTTTAATTTTTTGCATCCCCAATCTTAGCTTACATATATATGAGCAATAGATGGTCTGTTCCACTGTCGGCCTACGGCCTCATTTTAGCTACTGATATTGAGCTTCTCCATCATCTCTTCCACATATGTAGTCAATTTGATTTCTGTGTGTGTTAGACAGGGTTCTCTAGAGAGATAAAACCAAATTTCTGATAATTTAATATAATTATTTATAAAGATAATTAGATATATAACAAGAAATGAGCTGTTAAATCATATACAGGCAAATATATAATACAAGAAAGAAACAGTTAAATTATAAAGCACTACAAATGGCTCAATTCAACTCACTCCCATGAGAGACTTGTGAGTGACTAGCAGTCCTTCAAGTCCTGTCTGCTGCCAGACAGAGAGAGCTAGGCTATGTCAGCACAGCAGCCAATCAGAAGGCAGGTCACCAACTGTCAGCCAGGTCACCAACGGCCAGTCCCCAGCTCCAGCAATGTCTTAAAGGGACCTCAACTTACAGCAACACAGTCCACAGGCTAGGCGTCCCACAGGTAGTATAGCCTTTAAATTGAGGCACAGGACAAGCAAGGCAGCCACACACTGATCCAATGATCAAAGAGCAAGAGACAAGAAAGGTGAGGCTCACCAAGCCATTTATCTCTCTGCCCTTCAGTTAATCCCACTTGTGTTTATCGGCCAGGCTGGCACAATAAACTATCTCAATCCACCCCTTGCCAACCTGGCACCTGTACACAATTCTTTAGCCATATATACTTATATAATTTACTGACAATGATGAAATCACACTTATACTTATCATCAATCATCTATTATACATATAAATGAAAATACAGTCCAATTGTATCT
>NW_022103918.1:6543793-6547497 GCF_000313985.2 Echinops telfairi | reverse complement strand
AGAGAGGTCTATCCACATACCTCTTCCCCACACCTCCTTGCCACCAATTTTCCAATCATGGTCCTTACAATTGCCTGACCATCCAGCCAAGCCATTAGCCACAGCCCATGAATCAGTATACAGTCTCACATCTGGCCATTTTTCCTTATATGCAAACTGAACAGCCAGGTGCACCCCTCGAAGTTCTGCCCATTGGGAAGATTTCCCTTCACCACTGTCCTTTAGGGAAATCCCAGAAAGGGGCTGTAGTGCTGCTGCTGTCCACTTACGAGTGGCACCTGCATATCATGCAGAGCCATCCATAAGCCAAGCATGACCTTTTTGGTCTTCAGTTAAAGTATGGTAAGGAACTCCCCAGGAGGCCATTGGTGCAGACTGGGAGAAAGGAGGTAATGTGACAGGAGTGGAGACTGTGGGCATTTGGGCCACTTCTTCATGCAGCTTACTTGTCCCTTCAGTTAATCCCACTTGTGTTTATCGGCCAGGCTGGCACAATAAACTATCTCACTGTGTATTCCATGAAATATAGTTGCCATTTGTGTTGTTGGGATAAAATATATTTGCAATGATGAAGTTATTGGTTTTGAAAAATTCTACCATGAGATATCCAGCTTCTTTTCTATGACCAAGGTCGTATTTTCCAATTACTGTTTCTTCCTCTTTGTTCTCAACTTTTGCATTCCAAGCACCAATAGTCATCAATGCATCTTGATTGCATGCTTGATCAATTTCAAACTGAAGAAATTGGTAACATTCTTCAATTTCTTCGTCATTAGCTTTAATGGTTGGTGCATAAATTTGAATAATAGTTGAATTGACTGGATTGTATTCGGATAGATATGAACCTATCTATGCAGCATTGTACTTCAAAGTGGATCTTGAAAAGTGATTTTTGATGCTGAATGCAGTGCCGTTCCTCTTGAATCTGACATTCCCAACTTCGTAAACCATATGGCTTTCTGATGCAAAATGGCCAATACCAGTCCACTGTAGTTCACAACCAGGTCATTGATTCAAAATGAACTGTCCATTGCAGTTCACACCTAGTCTATTGCAGTTCACAACCAGGTCATTGATTCAAAATGAACTGTCCATAGGAGTTCACACCTAGTCTCTTGCAGTTCACAATCAGGTCATTGATTCAAAATGGCCAATACCAGTCCATTGCAGTTCACAGCCAGGTCATTGATTCAAAATGAACTGTCCATTGCAGTTCACACCTGGTCTATTGCAGTTCACAATCAGGTCATTGATTCAAAATGTACTGTCCATTGCAGTTCACACCTAGTCTATTGCAGTTCACAATCAGGTCATTGATTCAAAATGGCCAATACTAGTCCATTGCAGTTCACAACCACCCTAGAATGTTGCCCTTCCTGCATTTCAATATTTTGACAGCTTCCACTTTTCCTAGATTCATACTTTGTACATTCCAAGTTCCAATCATTAATACATGTTTGCATCTTTTGCTTCTCATTTAGAGTAATGGCCCATCCACCAATGAAGGTCCCAAAGGCTTTGCTGCATCCATGTAATGATGATGAACTCTATGTGGAGTTGGCAGCTCTTCTTCAGTCATCCTTTGTGTGGCTTCTGGGCTGAGGGGCTCCTATTCCGGTACTATACCTGACAACGATCTGCTGCCATTCATGAGGCTTTCAGTATCTGACAATGTTCTGGGGCTATTCATAAGATTTTCTGTGACTAATTCTCAGAAGTGGACAGTCTCGTAAAGTTAAAGCCACAATTGAAATAATATTAATTTCAAAGTAAACACACTATTGTTGTTGTTGTTGTAACATATAAAATCCTTTGTCACCCATACAAATCTAAATACATCCATATACTCAGAACTAATTATTTGACCTTGAACATCATCATAATTGTCTGAACCGCTACTCTACTGGGTTCCAGTTACTTACTACTTTTGTTTGAAGACTGACCACGTACCCCTTTCAAAAAGGATTTTAATCATTTAAGAAGCTAAAATGAAATTTCAGGGCACAATATGACAAAATAATAATTTATAAATTATCAAGGGTTCATGAGGGAGGGGAGAGCGGGGAGGGAGGGGGAAAAATAAGGAGCTGATGCCAGGGGCTTAAGTGGAGAGCAAATGTTTTGAGAATCATGAGGGAAATTAATGTACAAATGTGCTTTACACAATTGATGTATGTATGGATTGTGGTAAGAGTTGTATGAGCCCCTAATGAAACGATTAATAAAAAAGACAAAATTTCATTTATTTGAAATTAGAAATAAATATTTCACAATATATATATATAAAGAAACTGCAGTTTATTGCTCCCTGAACTATGCAAAGTATTAATTTATCTGTCCATCAATCTACCCACACATTCAGAAAAATATATTTTTTTTCTGTACTTTGCTTACTCTGCTAGATATTCATCAATGACAAGATTCTTCCTATGATTGCTTCAAGCCTACTATTTGTTTACGAAAGAAATGCCCTCAAGGAGCTTACAGACTACTGTGGAAATAAAAACAAGTACAACACAATACTTAAGGAACACTGAGCTTCTGCGGAAACCACTGCCACCAATCATTTCCAACTCACTGTGACCGTGGACAAGTGTTCTGAGCCCTTAAATCCTTTAGACGCTGGCGGTCTCATCATCTCGCAGAGAGAGGTTGGTGAGTTTGAATCATCAGCCTTACGACTAGCAGACCAGTGACTATCTGACAGCACTATGAGGGCTTCTTTAGGGTTCCTGCTGAACATGATGAAAAACCTTGGGACTGATTAGTGGGACTATTTAAACAACATGATGAACATATTGTCACTGAATTATACATGTTAAAGTTGTTTAAATAGCAAGTGTTTTGTTATGAGTATATTTGTCACAATTCTTAAAAGTTCAAAAATAGTTTCTTATTGGTAATTAAGAACATTTTGGGAAATATGTACTTAAGGCAATCCACAACAGTTGTCATTGAGTCAACTAGACTCTGACTCACACCAACCATGAGTGTCAGGGTAACCCAGTGCCCCCTAAGATTTTAAGGAATGATTTTTCTAAAGTAGATTGGCTGGGCAGCCAAGGTGTCTCTGGGTGAACTCAAGCTGCCGTCAAACACTTTAGCCATGTGCACCAGGCAGGTCCTTTTCAGCAAATGTATCGTTTGATATGAGAGGAATCAACGAGAAGGAGAGATACAAAGTGGAGCGTAGGTAAGACCATGCTTCCCCAAGGAAGTAATATCGAGACTGCAGCCTACGGAATATTTGAGGGGAAGAAAAAGAACAATTTCTCAGAGAAGAGCTATAGTAGTACAAAGGTCTTCAACGGGGAAGCCTCATCATCTCCCAGAGAGAGGCTGGTGAGTTTGAATCATCAGCCTTAAGATTAGCAGACCAGGCATGTCCAAGGGACAAACAGAGGCATACAGCGCAGAGGGTCAGGGTGAACGGACAGGGTCTGGTCACACAGCACCTCACTGGGCCACATTCACTTCAAAACAAAGTTTTCCAAAGGAACCATTGTTTCTGGAAGAGGTGGGTTTGTTTGTTTTTTAATCTCCTTCCATTCTTTTAAGAGATTTAATCCAATTGAGATATCAATAAATGACTTGAAAATCTGTTCAGAAAAGCGATACTAGGAACCTTCTGGGATGATGAAAATGCTGATATCTTTTTTTTTTTTTTTTAAAAAGCTACATATTTCAACTGAACTGAAAAAAAT
>NW_022103918.1:6542228-6543693 GCF_000313985.2 Echinops telfairi | reverse complement strand
TTTTTTAACATTTTATTAGGCGCTCATACAACTGTTATCCCAATCCATACACACATCAATTGTGTAAAGCGCATTTGTACATCGTCTCTCAAAACATAATGCTGATATCTTTTTATGATGGTGGCCACAGCAATGTGTACACACGTGTCAAACTTGACTCAGAAGAGGCATGTATTATATACAAATTTAAGGTAACCAGATTTAAAGCGGGACACCATTGACTGGGGGTGGGGTGGGTTCTTGATTAAAAATTTGGTCTACATGGACCAAATAGACCGTTCCCTAGCTTGTCGTACATTCTTTCCAAAAATCAGGACTTTTTTAAAAATGCCAAAGATCAGGACTGTCCCGCCAAAAGCAGGACATCTGGTCACCTCACAAACTACACTTTAATAAAGTTGAAAAAATAATTTGCATCTTGTCTTCCTGTACACTGATGTCTCAGATCTAACAAATATTCTACATATCTGTTTTTAAATTACTGAAGGCACATTAATTAAGCCTCATTTTAAAAAATGCATACTCTCTCCCTAGTCTTATAATGTAACCTTATGGCTACTACTGCTATCGACTTTTTGTCTCTCTAAATTTTTATTGTGATTTGGAAAAAAGTTTACAAATCAGCTTTTCTCATTTTGTACTCATTTTGTTTCATGCCCTTGATTGCAACCCTTACAATGTAAAATGACTCATCCAACTTATTCCCCATGTTCCCATTTTATTTCTCCCTTATTTCTTACCCTTTCCTGCTTTCTGAATTTTGTACCTGTGTAAATACTGTTCTATGATCTTGAATGGCTAATTGCTATAAGTAGTGCGTACCTCCCTGATGTTACTGTTCACCTCAAAACCTGTCTATTACATGGCTGAAAGATGATGCGTGGGGCTGAAATCAAGCCCAGGCATGAAGGGTAATGTAGGGCCCTAGCCTCAGGGGTCCTACTACTATCTACTGACTAGTAAGCCTGCACTTCTTTAATTATTTTGAATTAGGTTCCACACTGTTCTTCCATTCTAGCTAGTACCTTCTAATGTGATGTCTTTCAGGGTACCATCTAGTTTTTCTGGTCTCAGAGACCTGGGAGCTGAGGTTTACTTTACTCTGGGCTTTGGTTTCTGTCATTCTTATTTGCTCCAGGTGTAGGGAGACAAATAGTTCCATTCAAGATGGCCACTATATATCTAGCACATCTTTAAAAAAGTAGGAAGATGATCACAAGGTTTTATAAATAAAACACATGCATTTCATGTGGGAGGCCTGGTAGGGCATGATCAAGGGTAACGTAACAACGAGGAATTGCTGAAACCCTGGTGGGGACTGAGCATGATAGTGGGATAGGAGAAAAGTCAAGGGAAATAGAGGAAAGAGCTGGGAGGCAAAGGGCATTTATAGAGGTCTAGATAAAGACATGTATATATATGCAAACATATTAATATATGAGGATGGGGAAATAGATCTATGTGC
>NW_022103918.1:6526053-6541150 GCF_000313985.2 Echinops telfairi | reverse complement strand
AGAATGATGAGGGCAACAAATGTACAAATGTGCTTTACACAATTGATGTATGTATGGATTGTGATAAAAGTTGTATGAGCCCCTAATAAAATGATTAAAAAACAAAACACATGCATTTCAACAAAATATTAAAGGTTCCATAAAAAGGCTTTATTTCCAGAGAGAAAAATTAATATTAATATTAATGGAGTCAAAAGTGGGTTTTCTCTCTCAGGTTTTCTTATCTGAAGGTGAATGTTAGCTTCATTTAAAATAAAGAGCATTTTTCCCCAACTGATTTATGTTTATCGATTTTCAGATCAACGTAAATACACATAAAATACATGTGAAGCATTAGAAAGCCACAGTGAGAATGTGTGAGAAATATCAGTGGCACTACAACATGTAAACCCTTACATACAAGTTTACTTTTGTTTGCTTGTTGTTTCTTCTCCCTTTTCTCCCCTGGTCTTGGGAATTCAGAAGCCAAAGCACTGTGACTGAATAGAAGTCATTTGTTGCTACTGATTTCTCTGCAGTCAACTTGGATGTGAATGTCTCCATTTTTCGATTTGGAATCTGAGAATAAGAGTTCTCCCATATGAGACAATGTTAGCATGATGTATTGAAATTTGGAAGCTAGGGGAATGAAGTAAGTGTTAGAACTTCTCACTAGTAAATGAACCTCCACAGCCTCTTGGAGCCTTGTGATCCGAGGATATGCTCCGTTTGCGGCTCATCCGTCATAATGAAAGGGCTAAGGTCAAGGCTGCAATAGCCAGAAGCACTGATCCATGCCAGACACTAAAATGGTGGGAAAAGAATGTGCTCTGAACTTAGCACATTAAGTCAGTAAAATACAGTCTGCTTTTAAAGTGGATAATAAAAAGGAAAGGCAAACTCAAAGCAGAATTGGGGCAGGACAGAGGGAAACCCATGAGGGAAACAAAGAGTCAACCTTGATTTTTAGGCAATCTGAAATAGAAAAGAAGCGAAAGAAGAAGTCAACTTTGTACTGTGAAAGTAAGTTAAATAGCCACATTTCTTTCAAATCAGGAACAGATTGGGGCAGCACAATTTGCCAGGATGAGTGGGTTCTTTAAATTACCTAATTGGATGAGGGTCATTTGATCAGAGTGACTGGTACTGCTTTCATTCCACATCATTCTCCAACCAAAACACATCTATCCAAAGAATCTTTCAGTGGTCTTAATTGATGAGTGTATCACCTACCTTTAACATATGATTACTTGAGCACTTGACAATATTAAAGATTTTCTTCAGTTTTAGTCCTCCTTTTTAAATATTCAAATAACTCCAAGCCAACACAAGAGCTAAAATAAAAGTGTAAGTTCCAGTGGCCTGTTGAAACACAAATAAAATGTATATTTTAAGTACTCAGACATTCTAAATTAAATCAATAGGATTCCATTTAGAAAGAAAAAAATATTATAACAAAATTCCAGAACACCATTAAAGTGTAATGATCAAGTATAAATGTTTCAAAGCCTAACTCTTTAAGCTCAATGAAATTGCTACCACTGAATTGCAAATTACTTACCCACCCTCTGCCTTAGTTTCCTCAACTCTGAAAACTAGAATAAATCACATCTGCTTTATAGGACTGTTTTAGTGTACACAAATTGCTTAGAACAATATCTGACTTATAGTGAGCACTAAAGAAATGTTGAGAGATAAAGTAATGTTTTTAAAAATATAAGCATAGAAATGATTATTAGAATGTCCCAAATTTGCATTATTCATCAATTATTTTAGAGTTAGATGTACATATTTGGGAGATCTATTTTGTTACTTGGCTGCATTGCATCAGACTCCAGGAACAGAGGGGCAGGGGAAGAGATGAAAGAACGCCGAAGACTAGAAGAGGGACCTCAACTACATTCTTCGCAGAAAGCTCTGAGTTGCTTATCTTTTCTGAAATATACCTTCATGTCAATCATTTTCACATCCAATCAATTAACTCCCGTGATTCTGCTGTCGAAATGGCTTTTCTGTTTTTCCTTCTCTTGCCTCAAACATTCAATTTCTCCTCTTCTCACCTAGATTAACTCAACAGTTTGGTCACTTGTTGCCTTCCTCCAACTTTATGATGCTCAAATATTCATTCTCCTTATCCACCAAGGGTGCTCTATCAAACCATAACATTGGCCCATTTAAGTGTGTCAGACTCGTTGCCATGGTATCCACACCTCCTAGGATAGATCTCTTCCTTCCACCCCAGCCTTGTTATTACAAGGCCAACAGCTTGAAGCCCTGATGACCTTCTAACTTGTTCTCCATCCCTTATCTTTATTCATGATCTCTTCCTTGTGTACTTTAGCTCACAACAGCAAAAGTTTGGAGTTAGCTATTGCTTTCAATCCATACTGTCCCTAAATACTATTACCTTGGTCATTGATGCGTGTTTTGTTTTGTTTTTCCAAAGAATGCCTACCCTAATTTTACAGAACCATCACAACAATTTAAATAACTTGCATTAGAACTTTTAAGATAACCTTGATTCCTTTTATTTAGAAAACTAAATTAAATGTTTAAAAAATGTGTCCTGAGACCAGCTCTCTGGGCCATATGAGGCTTCTGCTGAGAATATAGTATCTCAACTACTTGTTCGCCAATTTACGGACTTGTTTTGAAGAGTCAGAACCTTGATGTGCATCCCACATGTGACACTTAAAACTCTTGAGAGAAATTATTTAATATCATTGGTCTTGTGGTAGTTGCATAATCTCATGTCAATTTAAGGGTATTATGAGTAAAGGGGAGGAGTCTAGCTTCTCAATCCGGTCATAGCCAGTGTGGGCATAGCCTTCTCGTGAGAATGGGATTGATTCTGCCATCAGAAGAGGGGGGCCACTCTTGCTCCCTGCTTCACATTCCTGTTGACAAGCCACATGGAGCCATATTGATAGCAGCCAGCGCCCTCGAGATGCTTCCACTGCCACTGGACCCACAGGACATTCCACCCACTGGCCGGTGATCTTCCTGCATTCAGCATCATTGCATGTATTGTATGAGTCTGAAGAGGAACTCATGCACTAATATTGGACATTTGGACTATATTGAACTTATGGACTTGATCTGAACTGGGCTTGGGTATTTTATTGATGCATAATTATTTCTTGATATAAAATTCTCTCTCACTTACATGAGTGTCAATGAATTTGTTTCTCTAGTCTACCTGAACTAACACAGGTCTTTAGTTCTCTTCCTATCAAATACCTTAATTTTAGTATAGTAATGAAAAATAAATAAGAAGAGAAATCCAGAAGAAAATGTATATATTAAGTGAGTATAGCAGATCCTTTTGAATTTAGTATGGACAGAATTGCATTTTCTCATGGTTCAATTAAAAATAGAGTCACCATCCTGAAGTGCATACTGTCGTAAAGTATGATGAAGAAACTAGATGATGCCTGGCTATCAGAAATAATAACAACCAGGATCTTTAAGGTTTATCTTCAAATAAGCAGCTCTTTAAATGAGGTGTGAACTAAGTCCACTTGGAAGGAGCACAGCAGACTATGTAAGGATTGTAAATAATGTAATCCAAATCCAAAGGAGGGAATGGTATCACTGCTTAAATTGTGAAGATCTGTTTTGCAAATGGCTCTGGATGATGGTAGAAACCCAAAATCCATGTTCAGCACCTACACATGGATTAAGCATCCAGTGAATCCCCTCTGACAATAATTAAAAAACATTAATAACCTTGTTATCAGACAGAGAGCATTGTAAAGTCAAATATGGCAGATACTGTTAGGTTAAAATGCAATATTTTATCATTTGAAGTCCCTTTTAACCCATTTTTAAATTGTCCCAGTTTTAAGAGAAAAGGAAAGTGAAGAAAAATACATGTGAATTAGGCCTCTGGTGAATCCCCTCTGACCATAGATCAGGGATGTGAACAGCCTTGCTATTATACAGAGTGCTCTCAAAAGGGGATTACTGCAAAATACAGTTAGGTTAACACCTTTTCATTTAACCTCCCTTTTGACCCATTTCAAATTTGTTCTAGTTTTTAACATTTTCTGCTTTATTTTCAATTGATGGTTTTCTCTCTTTTATTCTGTTATTGTTTTTCGTATTTTGTTATTGTTTTCTGTTTTTCTGTATATGAAACACAGGATAGGTAAATCTAGAGAGACAGGGACTGGATTAATGGTTTCTTGGGGATATGGCAGAAATGATTGGGGAGCAATGGAGAGTTAATAACAGTGAGTACAAGAAAGAAGAAAATGTTCTAAAATTGATTGTGGTGATGATGATACAATTCTTCTTAACACGGTTGAACTATTGAATTTTATGATATGTGAATTATATGCCAATGAATCTGGTAAAATTACAATAAAATGAAAAAAATGGAGCTGAAAACATAGTAAAATTAGGTTTAAAAAAAAGGTCCCCAAGACTTTCTGGTTTAAGCATAGAAAATATACATCACAACAAATATCAAATGTTCATTCACTCTCTTGATCACTTTTATTACCCTGTAACTATGCAGTATTTACTTCCATTTTTCTTCTGTTACTGTCCCACTGCTCTTCTATTTAATAGAACGCCTCAAAAGAATGGATTATATATAATGTTACTATCATTTAATTAAGATTGTCTATCTTTAAAGGAGGCATAATGGATGGCGAGTTGGGCTTCCACCTACAAGGTCAGAAGTTCAAACGCAACACCGTGCAAGAGAAAACGATAAAGCTTTCTGCTCCTGTGAGTATTTGCAGCCTCAGAAGCCCAAAGGGGCACGTTCTACTCTGCGATACAGGGCCATTTGAGTCCAAAGTGACTTGATGACAGTGAGCTAGCTGGTTTGGCTCTTCAATCCCTGCAAAATAACCCACAGTCTAACAGAGGAAGACATAGAGAAGCAAACAATGCCATGTAGTAAATGACTGCCTAGTATGTAAAGTGTAACATGAGAATACACAGCATGGTTCCTCATTCATCCTTGGCTAATGGCTGCTGGCTGATGGCAAACGGAAGGAGAAAGTTTCCCAGAAGCATTGTTGCTTCGTCTGATTCATAAAAGACACTGTCACGTGTATCCAGGTGTTCCAACCAAGTGTTGCTACTGTAAAAGTGCGAAGATGAGCATTAATTGTTAATTTAGGGAATTACACATAACTTGTCATAGAGAGTGGGTTAATGGAAGGTAGCAAAGTCTAGAGTGGTAGCCTACAGTCCTAGTACAGCACACACCATACTTCACTGAAAACACTAAGTTAATATTAGTCTTCATCCTTAGGCTTTATGTTCCACGAGGTCAGGGATAAGGGTTGCTTTGTTATTGTTTTTCTGTATACATCACTTCCATATAAAGCACAGTTGGTGCTCAGAACATAGTGCATTTCCAGAGGTTTGGCTGTCATATATAATAGTTTGGTTCTATCACACAGACAGGGATGATTCACTCAGCTATCATATGAGACTGAAAGAATTGTATTTAAGAAAGATCACATCAGCAGCATTATTGAAAAGGAAGAGGAGGAGGGCCAGATCAAAAGCAATTGCAGGTAGTGAACTGTACTCCCACAACATCGGAGATAGTCAGAATATCAAATTCACCATATAAAGTTCTCCGTAATGCTAAATAATGAAAGAAAGCCTGTCCTAACTAATTCCTATCATTGCTAACATGTATATTGTCTGTGGAAGCCACCATATTCCTTCCCATAACAAAGTCAATCTACACTTAAAGGTTACTAGAAGAATATATTAACTATTTATCATTTAAATTAACTATATCCATGCAGAGAGATAAGGGACTTCATGGTAGACTTCCACCAGTGGAAAAGTTACCTAGAACTACAACAACAACAAAATTCAGTTACAGACATGAAAATAGACAAATACAAGCCAATGAAACAAAATAAGAAGAAAAAAAAATATGAAGTCCAAAAATGCCCAAGTCAACACAGCATCTCAAATCAGCAGGGAAAAGGTGGTTCCTGTTTTTGTTTTAAATACAAGGAATTATGTCAATGAATTATCATCTAAAAAAAAAGATAAACTTGGAACAAAGGAAATAAATGTAATTGAATCAATTTATATTAATTTATATGTATATTTTAATCTTAGTATATATTATTTAATATAGATTAAATAAATATAATCTATATTAAATTTAATTATATTAACTACATATATTCTATTAATATAAATAAATATATTACTTAGGACATTAGACTAATATATCTAATATAAATAAATATAATTATTTATTTACTGAAATATTGTACTTGATTAAATTATGTGAAATGAATACTAATTTAAATTTAGGTTTATTTTAATTGATCATTAAATTTAATCATTTTATTCAATAAATTTAAATTTTTTAAAAAATTTAATTCTAGAAGAAAGCATGGAAATTTTCTTTATAACTAAAGAAAAGAGAGAGAGTCTTTTCTAAACATTAATCAAAATCTAAAAGCCATGAAAGGAATGATGGACAGTTGTTTTTAATTTAGACATTTTCTATACTTTAAACCCAGCCAAAAATTAAGTAATAAAGTCACACACACACAAAAACCCACATCACAGACAAAAACCCTAATTTTTTAATATACATACATTCTTCATATATTGGCATGATTAGGTTCCAAAGATCAGGTCATTATGCCGAAAGCTATTTGTGCAAAACTGGCGGGTGGCTACATAACAACTGTATTAATTATACGACTGCACAACTGCGAAACCCAGAGAATCATAACCCAGCCAATTTGACACATAACCTTAACCATTTCAGTATTACACCTGCCTCACAATGTAACATTTGTTATTTCCAAATGTACTTCATTAATGGGCAAAATAGAAGAGAAGATTTCTTACTATTGTTGTAAATGCAAAATGTCAGATAGCAAGTAGATAAATGTGGAGTTTGTGCAAATTTGTGCAAAGATACTCTAAGTCTTATTATTGCTTAGGTCAGATGGCCCAGAATTTGAAAGCAATCTGTGGACTAAAGGGAAATACACAACCACCTGCCACTTCACTGATTGGCATATGCAATGCCCTAGGGAGAGCCATTGACCATAACTCCCCAGCTTCTGGGAGCAGCAGTGAAGTACTGATTACACATTGGGCAGCCACTCCCTGGGAGAAAGACTGAGCTTTCTACTTTGGTGATGAGCTGCAGTCTGGAAACTGGAGGAGTTCTACCCTGACCTATAGGGTCCCTGTGAATCGGCATTGATTTGATGGCAGGGAGTTAGGGTTTTTGTTTGGGGTCTAGCTTCCAAAGAAGCCTGGTGCCTTGGGTAAGCGCGGATCTGCTAAGCCCTAGGATGGCCTTTCAAACCAATCACTAGCAGCGAAGGAGAGAATGAGGCTATTGGCTCCCATCAAGGCTATTTAGGATCCCCATAAGTTGGAATCCACTCAACTGGGGAACTTGGGTTGTTTTTGAGGTTTCGGTATTTTAAAATCTAAATGTACTTTCCTCTTCCCAGCAATCTTAATTCAAAAAAATTATCCTCTGGAGCTACCTGTCAGGCTGTCTTACTGTGGTGACATATGTGTTGCTATGAGGCTAGAACCTGTGCCACCACTAATGTTCCATCTATCAGCAGCTTCACCAGGGTCAACAGGTCCCAGCCAAATGTCCAGGCCTGGTAATCTACTTCCAAAATTAGTCAATGAAAACTTTATGGGTCTCAGTAAAACATTGTCTGATTCGCTAACTTTAGACATATCAGGAGGGATAAACTGCTAGAAGACATCATGTCTGCTGAAGTAGATGGCCGGAGAGGGAGAGGAAGAGCAAGACTCTCCCTGAGATTAATTCACACATTGACCACAACAATGGACTCAAACATGGCAATGATTATGAAGATGCAGACCCAGACATGCTTCACTCTGCTGCACATAGACTGTCATGATTTGGATTCAACTCAACAGCAGCTAGGAACATGAGATAGTTAAAGTTTATTGTGCCAACCTGGCCAATAAACACGTGGGGTTAATTGAAGGGCGGAGAGATAAGTGGCTCAGTGAGCCTCATCTTTTGAGTTCTCGGATCTCTTGCTTTCTGACGGTCGGACCAGGATACAGCTGCCTTAGCCAGTTCCCTGCTTCAGCTGACAAGGCTCACTTCCTGCATGACATCCCTGAGGAGAAGCCACATGGACCTACCCCGATGCAGCCCTGGGTGCTGAAGCACATGTGTGGAGATCCCTGCCAGCGCTGAGATGCTTACTCATTCACTGACTAGGCTTTCCTCCTACAGTCAGCGTCACTGCGTGTGTTTTGTGAGATGGAGGAAGACTTTGTGGATTGGTGGCAGACATATGGGTTAATGTTGGACTTGTGGGCTTGGGCAGCACTGGGTTGGGATGTTTTCTTGATGTGCACTTACCCTTTATATAAAACTCTCTCTTATACATACGAGTTTCTGTGGATTTGTTCCCTAATATACCCAGACTAACACAGAACACTAAAACTTCCTATATATAAATTTCCTTCATTCAAGATGACATATGTACGATGTTATTTACAACATAGTTTATAGGAGCAAAAAGTAGAAAGGGACCCACTTATGCATCTATAAGAGACTGTTTGTAATACACCACCACTTAATAAAAATTGAATAAGATCTCTAGATACTAATGTGGAAATATATCTACGGTATATATATATTTTTTAAACTAGTTGTGTAAGAAAGGAATTGTGTCAGGCTGGGTTCTCTAAAGAATCAACGTCAGTGGTGCATCAAAATATCAAAGGTATATCAAGAACAGTTAAGTCCTGTCTAGCTCAACTGTGGGCCAGGTACTAAACTAAAGGCTTCTTAGCTCCCATAGCTGCAGGGGATGGTGAAGCAGGAAGACAAACTAGGAAGACCAGGCTGGTGGATACAGAGGAAGTTAAATTCAGAGTCAGCAGGTCAGACTTGTGGCTTCAGAGTCCAAAGAACTCAAGGTCAACAGATTAGATAGAAAATTGCTGATGGTTCTTAGGATGGGCAAGCAATACAGTGGGCCATTGGCTTAAGGACAAAGAACTAGATGGCAATGAACTGGTACAGGACCCAGAGCCAGCAGAAGGAAGCAAGTTCCCCACAGTATCCACTGATGTAGGAATTAGACCACACCCCCAAAGGAGGCTTCTTTTCCATTGCATCAGGCCTGTGACTTAAGGGGTTTCACTCCATTCTATTGGTATGACTGATCTGCTGTCACAGCATATCCCATTATGCAGGCCATTACAATTTTTATGTAACATCCCCATGAGGGATTACTAGGCCTTAGCTGCAAAGTCACTGAGAATCCTAACCAAGGTGACACAAGAGCTATCACAAGATGAAATATTTTCATCTTAGCTTGCAACATTTTACAAAGATGCATGAGAAATTAATAAAAAATGATGGAGTGTGTGTATACAAATGAAGTGGTCAAAAGTAGGTAGGAATGAGACTTCTCAGTTTTTAATACTGTTTTTATTTTTACCTATATGACTATATCTCCTAAAACACACTTAAAGGCAAAAGCATGAATAGGCAAAATCATTCCAGACCTCAAACCCAATCCATCATCATCAATTCAATTCTAACTCATAGTGATCCATAGGACAGAGTGGAACTGCCCATAGTGTTTCCAAGGCTGCACGTTTTTATGGGAAATTAAGATCCTGCCTTTGCTCCACAGAGTTGTTGTTAGCTTTGAACCAACAAACTATTGGATAACAGCTGAATGCTTTAATCACTGTGAACCAAATTTTCATACTTAGCAATTTTTTAAAAATAAAATTAAGAAATGCACAAAAGATCCAATTGTGGATTTTATATTTCAAACTCATTTATGACTTTTCCCTATGTATTAACTGGGCTTGGGGTTTTTTTTTAAAACCAGAAATATTTTAATTTTTTTTAAAACTTTGATCTAAAGTTGTCTTAGACCTCATGGATTTTGACTGGTTTTAAAATGGTGAAGTTGTCATAAAACCATTCCCATACTGTTTTGCCAATCCAATGAAGAGACTGATAAGTAAACTTAGTGGCCTCTACCGTAGTCAGAGAAGAAGTTTAAAAATCGATGTGAAAATGTTTTTTTATACCTACCAATTTGTCCAAGTACAATTGTATACTGCTTTTCCATGTAAAGGCTTGCATCGTTATTATTTGTAGTCCATAATTCTAGAGGTGCAATATGCTTAATGGAAGTACAAAAAAAGTTACGCCACTTACGTTAGGTCTAGAGACAATAAAAAGTAAGAATAAATCAGCTTGTATCAATAGCAGTTAGGAAAATAGAAAATGAGATTGTAACCATGTCAAGAACAGATGCCATACTCAATTCAACAATATTCATGTGTCAAAACCTGGTAATGGAAGCCAAGTTGCTTTCTTCCCACAAAAGGGATGGAGAGATGTGAATATTTTCTCCCATGAGGAAGCCTTTCCCACCAAACTACCCTAACCGATGGCAATAGTTTCACCAAAACTGCCAGCACAAAGAAAGGCAAACACAGAAGACATTCAAAAGCAATCAAGCATCTGGTAAAAATAAGGAGGAATGAATGAGTTGGTCATGACTAAAGTGAAAAGGCTGAAGTGAACATATTTGGAGATGAAATATAGTTATGTATCATTTCGTGTAGGTTAGGGCAGCATCTGACCACAAATACGGCCATGGCCTCATAATGTTTTGTGTTTGTTTTATGATCTATTTTAAGAGAAAGCAGATCCCTTTGTGTTTATTATTACTCTCTAATGGTTTTTAAAACCTGAAACTCAGATTCTTGTAAAATGAACCGCAAGAGGGATAAAAGCAAGTGAGGCAGAGGACATGAGCTCTGGGTGCTGGGCTCTCTGGCTTTGTCCATAAGCAGGTGATTGGACTAGAGGGAAGGGCTGGGTGCATTTGGCTTATTTTCCTCCTCATTCCATGCTGCTCAGCTCCCACAAGCACGACTTGCAGAGACAGCCTACCCTCAGGCAACACTGGTGTGGCAGTGGCAGCAGCAACAATGAGGGCAACCAGAGGTGTGCTCCCAAAACGTTATAATGTGGTTTGTGTACAAAATCCAAATTTTAAAAAAAAGGTCCTAATGCACAGAGTTTATCATAGACGTTGTGCAGCATCCCTGTAACAGCCACTGAGTGCCTGTTAAGGAAGAGAATGCTCACTCACAACTGACCTAGACCACAAGATCTTTTCAAATGTGTGAGGCTGCTTCGATAAGAATATAGATTTGCTCTGTATTTTATAGAGAGAAAAACTGTATCTTACAGAAGTGAATTGCCTATAATCAGATAAACCAGGAAACAGTAGTGCCAAGAATTCTACAGCACTTATTCCTAACTCCCAAGAGACATCAAAAATGCCAGGGCAGATCCACTCTAGCACAGGCAAGAGTCTTGAACTTACTATCAGGCAGAGACCTTTCTAATCTTGATGATGCTGGATTGAACTCGACACTTGGCCAGCTGACCGCCCTGTAGACCCGACCTGAATTTGTCCTGGGTGAAAGTATCTCTTACTGGTTCCATGACAGAAATGTCTTCGTTGGCTTTTTGAATGGTGACAGGGGTCTTTTCCTTTTTGTGCATTATTTGTATTTTTGTCTTTGTACCATTATGGGGGGAAAAATTTCCAGGAGACAAACCACAAGGCAGATTTTTTTAAAGTACAGATTAAATACATACATATTAAAAAATAAAAAACATTAACAATGGGAAAGCAATTTTCATGTATTTAAACAGTATTCCATGTCACAAAGGCACTTCTAAATTCGTAGCCTTCTACATTCAAATTCACCTTTATGGGGCTATTTCTGAGTCCTCTGGCCCTATAAGACTAAATAGAACTGCTCCTGGGGCTTTCTAAGTCGGTGGATCTTTGTGGAAGCAGAAAGCTTCCTCTTTCTCCCATGAAGTGGCTATTGAGTTCAAACCACTAACCTTGAAGTTAGCAGCCCCTCTCATAGCCCACTACACCACCAGGACTCAACAACAATATAGTTAATATTTATTGGTAACATACCTATGGCAAGATTTTGCCTGTGCTGTTTCATTTCTTCCTCACTACACCCTGTGAGGTTAGAGCCATTATTATTTTCCTTTCATGATCAGAAACTTAGAGCTTGCAAAAGTTACACGACTTAATGTTAGGTCTCAAGACAAAATTAAGATTCAAAGTTGACTCGGAGCCCATATTCTTACTAAATATCTTTGAGGGAGTAAAACATGATGTCTCAGAGGCTTATCTCTGAGTATAGACGGTCTGATGTGATTTCCAGCACTACTGCCTCTGAGCTGGCCATTTTCCGTGTCTGTCCCTCCTGGTACATCATCAGTAATATGAGAATAATATCAGTACCTACCTAGTGGTGTTGTCAAAAATGAGTTAATACAAGTAAGGTTCTTAAAAGCATGCCTATGCATAATATCCAATATAATCAGAAATATTAACTATAATAAGGATAATGATTGTTACTATTATTAGTAGTACCCTAGACTGTCTCCCAGAACCCCCAATAATAAATGATTGGCCTGAACCATTAGAGAAAGTTTAATTTATCTTCAGTACGCATAACAGAAATTCTGCAATATATTTTAGAAATTGTTCTACTGAAAACATTTATGTGTTTAATGGAGTATGCTTTAATTTTCCCAAAAAGTCATTATAAAAACAATGAGAGCATTATAAGGTTTAGGGAACATTAATTTGGCTTACAATACTGAGGGCGATGTACCAATGTTTGATTTCACTTCATGTTTCTTCTTTTTTGATTACTGAAGGATTTGCCGTTAATATTAGCTCTTTCAAAATTAATAAATATAAAACATAATAGCAACCAGATAGTGGAACCTCTGAATTATTTTAGAGCTTATCTTTGCTACTTGAAAAGAAAACATAAGTCTTTTCCCCCTAATCTGAAAAGTAAAATACTATAATAACCCAATATTTCATCTATACTGAGTTTAAATGCAAAAAAAAAAAATGTTTCCCATGTATTAGTTCCAAAGCAGGGAGCACCATTTAAGTCACTTCTAAACAAAGACTAAATACTTATGTTGGAAATAATGACAACCTTAGAGAAATATCCTATAACAATTTTATGTAAATTTTCAACCAAAGAAATTTTTCTCTAAATTTAGAATCTTGAAATACCAAATTGGTCCAATTTCCATATAGCTCATGTCTTTATGTTTGCACAAACTGGTTTTATTTTTCAGTTAACTGCTTATCCAGCTTTTTGCGGCACTTACATCTTCTACACAGAACAAGGTTTTCTTATCTCCTGTTCAACATGTGTCAGACACATTCTCCTTTTTAACATTTTGTAAAATTGAGTACACGTATTTTCCAGGCCAGATAGAGGATACAAAGAAATGGGAGCAGGGACAGGGAACCACTCTTACTGCCACTGAGCTCAGTATATGCAAAGGCCATACAGCAAGTAGGAAGTCAATGAAAAAGAGCATCATAAAAAAGAAAATAGCATAGAAAGTCTCCAAATTGTCCTGTAGAATGATCCGTGTACCTACAATTGCCACCCTGTTGCCCATGTCCTCCCCATCCTACAAGTTTAGTTAAATGACTGTCTATCCAGATATACCACAGGACATTCTCTCACTTTCTTTGAGGCTCATTCAAATGGTGGCTTAGAAGTAGATCACTGTGGTTACGCAAATCTATTCATGCAAATCTATTCATCTATTTGCATGCGCACATGCATAAGTGACAAATAAGTGCTGGTGATTTCTTTAAAAGGCCTGTAGAATAATGCCAATTTCCTGGGTTTTATATTGCCCATAGTTAAGTAAGATGTGACCATCAGAGGAAACTGGGAAAAGTGTACACAAGACCTCCGTGTATTATTATGCAATGTTAGTGAGCCTGTTATTTGGAACAAAAAAGTTATTTAAAAAAATAAGATGTCGATGTCCTTGCCATGCCATATAGAATAAGACCCACCCGATACCATTGTGCTAGACTGCATTCTCTAGAGAAGTGAAGCCAGTGAGGCTGATACAGGTAAACCAGGAGAGGTGTTTATGCCAAGAAAAATGGCTCACACGGTTGTAGGACAGAGTAAGGAAATTCTGGTTCAGTCTCTAGGTCAGGTGTTAAGTTGGATGCTGTTCCTGAATCCTGAAGCTGCTAGGGCCCTTGGACTAGGAAGAAGGAATTTTTTAAAAAGCAGGCAAACCATCAGCTGGTGGTTGGTAGCAGATCAGGCCCATAGCTGGTAGAGTCGAGGGAATCCCAGGATGGCAGGCTCTGGTGACTCCCAGGCAATATGGCAGGCAGTGGCTAGCTCCCAGGGTCTGCAGTCTGTTGGCTCAAGCACTAGATACAGATGTAGCAGATGGGAGATCGAGGGCAGCAAGAGAGCAGAGCTCTCCACAGTACATTCTTAAACATCAAGTATATGAAATATCAAGTATATCTGCCTCTGAGAATATATCATTGGGGTGATAACCTGAACAACTGCTTGGCTCACAACAGATCTCATCACAGAATGGATTGCATTGTGCTAGGTTACATTATGAGGAAGACCTCAACTGCCAACCCCCTGAGAATCCTGGCCCAGCCGAATCTAATTACCACAACCATCTATTCCCTTATCCTGCTCTGTTCCTCTTCATTGTCTTTAGAGTAAACTGTAAGTCATCTTTGTTGTGAGATTGATCATGTTTTGCCTATTGTATGTTTTCTCCTTTAGGAAAGAAGCTTCCTGACAGAGTTTTGCTTATTTTGATCACTATTCATTCCTTGGTATCAAGAAGCGAGAAAGAATGTTCCCAGTAGTCAAAATTAGGTATTTTCTCCCTATTATTTAAGCTTTATTTTACATTTTATTTTATGGTGAATCTAAAATATTTTAGAGTAAAGAAAAATATCTTTGCTTGAAACACATATCTGTCACAAATACTTTATAATAGCAAAGAAAATTTTCCACTAACAATGTAAAAATCATCTAAAAATTGGAGAAATATAGAACATATATCCACCTATCAGGGTTCATCAATATCTACAGTACATCAATCCCTTGCCACCCAGTCAAGCCCAACTCCTAGTGCTCTCAGAGAACAGAACAGTACTTCCCCTCTGGTTTCCAAGACTGTGTGCGCTCTTTTTTTTTTTTT
>NW_022103918.1:6522836-6523700 GCF_000313985.2 Echinops telfairi | reverse complement strand
CAAACAATGAATAAGGAAAACTGAAGAATTGATGCCTTTGAAATATGATGTTGACAAAGAATACTGAATATATCATGGTCTACCAGAAGAACAAAGCTATCTTGGAAGAAATGGAGCTTGAAGGATCTTTGGAAGCAAGGATCAAGAGATAGCATCTTTCATACTTTGGTCATGCTTTTATAAAGGACCAGTCCCTGGGGAAGGGCATCATGCTTGGTAAAAACGAGAGTGACCTTCAGTGAGATTGACTCATAAAATAGCTGCCAAAATGGACTAAATATAAGCTGCAATTGTGAGGCTCATGAAAGCCAGGCAGCATTTCATGTGCTGTGTGTAGGGTCACCGTGATTGCACACAACAATGAGAATAACATTCTTTCCAATAGAAGATTGCCAGGTCTTTTCCCCCAATGAGTGGCTGGTAGGTTGGCAGTTGAGTGCTTAACCATTGCACCACCAGGGCTTCCAATCCATCTCTCATCCATTGCCATTGAGTCCATACCAACTCATAGTGTCCTAATATGCAGAATAGAAGTGACTTGTGGTATTTCTAAGGCTGTAATCTTTATAGACGCTAACAGCCACATCCTTCTACTGTTAAATGGTACTGGGCTAGAACTGTTGACATTTTAGTTAACAGTTCAGTACTTAACCACTGTGCTACCAGTTCTTCTTAAATCTATCTATGGTTTATAGCATATCATAAGCTTGATTATTATTTATGAACATATTCTATGCAATGATACGTGTAGGTGTTTTTGAGTCATAAAAAAAGAATAAAACAAGGAAACTGCTAATGCAGTATCCTCTGGGTTGGGATGTGGGGAAGGGATGTGAGATAATTGTTTATAAATAAGAAAAAAAA
>NW_022103918.1:6519288-6520373 GCF_000313985.2 Echinops telfairi | reverse complement strand
TGTATGAGAGAGCCCCTAATAAAACGATTTAAAAGAAGAAAGAAGAAAAATGATGCTGGTATTTGTATCGGGATTGCATTGAACCTATTTAGTGCCTTAGGTAAGATTGGCATCTTTAAAATATTGAGTCTATCGATCCACAAGCATTGGATATTTTTCCATTTGTGAAGGTCTCTTTTGCTTTCTTATAATAATGTTCTGTAGTTTCCTCATGCAGACCTCTTTTTGTTGTTGTTAGGTATATCCCTAGATATTTCCATTTATGCTTGTATATTGTGAAAAATACTACCTTCCTTCTTGATCACTTTTTCAGTAATCCCATCAGTTGTATATAGCAATCCAATTGACTTCTGCTTGTTGATCTTGTATCCTGCCACTCTGCCATACTCCTCTATCTCTTCCAGAACTCTGATTGTGGAGCCTTTGGGGTTCTCAATATATAAAATCCTATCATCTACAAATAATGATCAGATAATTTCACTTCTTCTTTCCCAGACTTATACCTTTGATATCCTTCCATTGCCTTATGTTATTAGCTAGGACCTCCAGGACAAAGTTGAATAAAAGTGGGAACAAGGAGGCACCCTTGTCTGGATCCCTGTTTCAGTGGGAAGCTTTCATCTTTTCTCCATTGATTGTAAAGTTCGCTGTTAGATTTTCATGTACAGCGTTCATTATATTGAGGTAATTTCCCTCCATGCCTATCTTCTTGAGTGTCTTATTTAGGAATGAGTGTTGGATGTTGTTGAATGCTTTTTCTGCGTCTATTGTTATTATCATGTGGTTCTTGTCCTTTTTCTTCTCGATGTGGTGAATAATGTTGATAGATTTTTGGATGTTGAACCAACCCTGCATCCCTGGTATGACTCCCACTTGGTCATGAAGAATTTTTAAAATGTATTTTTGCATTCCATTGGCAAGATTTTGTTATGGATTTTTGCATCTATGTTCATTAGAGATATTGGCCTGTAGTTCTCTATTCTTGTGAGATCCTTACCCAGTTTTTGCATCCGTGTTATACTAGCATCATAGAATGTCTTGGGGAGTTTACCATCCTTTTCTATGTCTGGAAGAGTGGTGTAGCA
>NW_022103918.1:6506828-6517924 GCF_000313985.2 Echinops telfairi | reverse complement strand
AGTGTCCTCTGAATGTCTGAATTTGCTCAAACCTGATTGTGTTCTAGCTTACAATTTATTTTTGAATGCATGCCATGGGAACTTGAAAATAATGTGAACTTTTTTGAACTGGGTGGAGAACTCTAAATATATCTATCAGGTTGAGTTTTCTAATTGTAGTTTAATTCTGTAGCCTCCTTGTTGAGTTTCTTTCCCGCTGATTTATGTTTTCAGAGGGTGGTGTATAAGTCTTCTACTATGAGAGGCAATCCTGTGATTTCTTTTTTCATCTTTTTAATTATTTGATTGTCTTATTTTGCAGGTCTCTCATGATGCATATATGCTTATTATGCTCACTGGCTCTCAGTCTACTGATCCCTTAAGCATTATATAAAACCCATACATATCTCTTATTATATCCTACACCTTGATATTGATTTTTTCAGATATTAGGATTTCAACTCTTGCTCTTTTTTAGATTGATATAAGCTTGATAAACCTTCCGACAACCTTTGATCCTCAACTTGTTTTTGTCTGTTAGCTTGAGATGTGTCTCTTTCAGACAACAGATTGCTGGGTTTTGTTTCCTAATGCAGTCTGCTAGTCTTTGTCTTTTGATGGCAGAATTCAGACCATGACATTCAGAATTATTACTTCCATACGTGGATGTAATCCATGACAGCTACCTTTATGATAGACACTTTCTCCCTCCCTCCTTCGAGTGTGTTATGTATGTGTGGGGGGATTCATTCTTGGCTTCTTTTCACCATTGTGTTAAAGGCATCTTGAGCACTGCTTTCAGTGCTCTGACTTCTGGATAGTACTACACTATACGGTGGTCTCATTTTTGTGCTCTGTGGATGTTGGTCTCCTGACAAAAGTGAATTGGAAAGTAACTTTTGCAGTGTTGGGCTTTTGAGGGTTTTTTTGTTTTTGGATTGTTTTTTGATTTTTTTCGTATTCTCTAAATTTTTCCTGATCTGGGAAAAACCTTATCTTTCCATGTATTTTGATAGAGAGTTTGGCAGGATATAGGATTCTTGGATTACCATTATTCTCCTTCAATTTTTGGAAGATGCTACTCCATTCTTTCTTTTTTTTTCATGGTTTCTGCCGTTAAGTCTGAGCATATTCTTACATGACTACCCTTATAAATGACTGCAATTTTTTTTCTCTAGCTGCTCTTATGATTTTCTCCTTTTCATCAAAGTTGGATAAATTGACTATAGCATGCATTAGTAGTTTGGGGGGTTCAGTCCAACTGGTATCCTCTCTGCTTCTTGAATGCCTATCTGATTCTCCTTCATTAAATCAGAGAAGTTTTCTTCCAGGAATTCCCTTGCTATCTTGGTTGTTGATTCTTTCCTTATGTCTTGCTCTCATATCCCAATTATTCTAATCTTGTTACTCTTCATAGCACTGCTCATTGTTCTCAAGTTTTCTTTAGCTTCTTTGATTATCTTGTTGATTGTCTTTCATGTTTGTTGAATTCTGCTTGGCTATCTTCAAGGTCACTGATACGATTCTCCGCCTCTCCCAGTCTGTTGGTAAGGTCTTTTACCATTTGCTTTGCTTCTGCTGCATTTTCCCTTATCTCTTGTATTTCCCTTTGGGAAGTGGACTCTATCATCTCTATTTTTTTCATCCTTTTTCTATAATGATTCCCTCATATCCTATATGATTCTGAGCAGCATACTGAAGATTTCTTTCTGTGTAAAGTCTACTTCTTTTATGTACATCACTAGGTTCAGGTCCTCCTCAGACATTGTTTTGTTTCTCTTGCTTTCTTGTAGTGGCTGCTAGTGTGAGTTGTTGTCTGCATGGTATTTTGGTGGAGCTTGGCACAATTTTCCTGGGAGTCCAGGAGCTCTGTGATTTCTTTCTCAGAGACAAGTATGAATGATTCTAAGGACTACCTGGAGCCAGCTGTACTCTCTATCTCTCTGGGATTAACTCTCTCCCTAGATAACTGGAGCTATCTATTTGGAGGGTCCTTTATCTGTTTTGTTTAAGTTCAATACATTTTCTAAAATGTTCATCATTATTTGAGTTTTTACTTTAAGCTTTAAAAACTATTTTCTCAATATTTATATAGTTCTTGTTTGGTATTTTAGGGAAAATAAACCTAATTCTTTCTTAAAATTTTCCCTTTAAATTTTAATTAATTCTCATATCATGACTTGCTTTGTAATCACAGACAGGAAAAACAGGCACAGAGTGGGAAAAGATGATAATCACTCACACAAGAAGTTTAGAGACCTTATATCTTGCAGAGACTCCTTCAGTTTTTCCACCTTCTCCAATTTCATTCAGCAAACCACTACCAGTTGATGGTAAGTCCATTTCTACTCAGCAACCTTATACGTGCCTGAGTAGAACTGTGCTACACGGGGTTTCCTATGACTGATTTTTCAGAAGTAGATCAAATTTTTCTGCCAAGATATCTATGGGTGGACAAGATTTTCTGATTTTTCAGTTTTCAACTGCTTATACCACCTAAGGACTCCCCACTCAGCAGGAAGCCTCCTTTATAGTACAGTTTTCTTTCTATCTTCTCCCAGTATAGTCCCAATAGGGTACATGCTGTTCTGTGAGAAGATCCCTATTCTAAAATCCATAGTCTTAACATAATCTAAGGGGAAGAAGTAGGATAAGAGATTTTAATAAGAAAAAATAAAGTTGCTTTATTATATTTATATAATCTTACCTGATGCTGGCTAGGCCCCTCATAGACAGCTCTCAAAAGAGGTATGAGTATGATAAAGTGTCCACAAACTGGTTTCTGGCTGTACTTCTACATCTGTCTGACTCTGGCATACTTCCTACCAACTTTATCTTCTCCTCTCTCTGGAGAAAGATACACCAATCTGTGAGTTCCCTTGACTGACCTGTCATAAAACACAAAGAGTAACTGACTAGAACTAAGCTGATCCTTAATAAAGTTGGGAAGAAGAGAGCTGCTCCACTTAGTGTAATTGTGAATGAGCTCTGATTCAACTAGATGACATCATTGATGTTTAGTAAAACATTTTGTTGTCCCATCTATTGAATCTGTTGGTATAATAAAAAGCCAATGAAGAGATTTATATGACCCACAAAAGGGCTTAGAATATCAGAAAATAGCTAAGGTAGTGTTTTTCTATCTTTGTTAGTCTCCCAAAGGAAAACTCAACGATATCCTGAGAAAACCACCTAGCTAATTTTCTGCACTGAGTCCACAATATTGACTCTTCTAATTTCCTGCAGTTTTCTCCCATTCTGCCTCACATTTGTTCTCCTCCCTGTGGCCCCCACTGTTGTTGCACAGTTGTGATTATTGTATTCTCCCATCCAACCCTAGTACATGGCATTAGTCAAATGTCCTGATGGAAGGTCTGAATCGTCAGGCCATCCCTACTCACCACCCACTCCCACCTTCCCGTTGTTGTCCCTGACAACCTCCTGCATTCAGCTCATTCACTAATGAGGCCGCCTCAGGGCAAGTCATTTCAGATATCTGTCCATCTGTGACTGGCACATTTGAGTCTGGTCTGCTCAAGTAACTGCAATTCCAGCTGATTCTAAGCTACATAATTATGCTGTGTCTTCATTTCTTCATCATCAGGAACACATGACCAGTGACTGTAAATCACCAAGTAATTGCAACGGCAAAGGAATTTAACAATAAGATCCTTAGTTTTTCTAATCCATCTTACTAATAGCTGTCTGCTACAAGAAACCTGGGTTTTTGAAATTCATTTGTGCATATATTCAGTGTTTTAGGACCCTCCTTTTTATTCTCCTGTTACAGAGGAGTGGGGGTTCAACTGTAAAAAGGTCATTCTGTTAACTGTCATTTCAGCGATGGCCTGCTGTGAAGTTAATGCCCTAGAAATATGTTCATCTGCTTATTCATTCAGTTCACTGACAGGATACACACCTTCAGACACCCACGGTGCTATAAGAAGCAGAGATATTTGGCATTATATTTTCTGGTACTTGTTTCATTTCATTTGAGGCCCTGACAATCATTAAATAGGAGCCCTGGGGTTGTACCCGAAATAATAAATGGTTGTGCTATTAAAATAACTGTTAAAAGAAAACTTCCAAGAAGGTTTCCAGGAAAGGCTATTTTGCAGCTTTGCCAAAATTTAGCAAGATGATGGGATTCATGGAAGTGACCACTGTTCTAGATCATAAATAGTATAAATTAACTGTCAGTATTCTTATATTTTCAGAATGCTTTTGCAAAAATCCCAAAGCAGAAGAAATATATCACTTGCTGCCAAAATATTCTACTGCAAATTAGTTTAGGACAGGAACTAGTTATAACCAACAGGAAGAATTTAGAGGTCTGTCTGGGGTCAATGATAATATCATTTTAAGGACATAAACTAAGTTAAACTGATTTCTGGATTAGACATTTCCAAAGAAAAGAGGTATTGCTGGAGCATATGCTTCCACCAAACAAAGAGGCATTGTATTGTAGGCCTAAGATGAGGACAGGCGACAAACACACACATGATCCCTTCAAATGATCAGTGTCACAGAGAAGAGTTGAGTCTCACAGTGAAGTGTTCTGGAATCCCCAGACTTCTCAAGATTACCCATAGTGTGTTATGATCCATAGAGTCCAATGCCTTGGCATAGTCAATAACACACAAGTAAACACTTTTCTGATATCTCTGCTTTGAGCCATTCCACGTCTTTTTTTGAATCTGGTAATGCTGCAACATTGCACAGTGCACTGCTGCCAATGTAGTGCACACAAATGTTGCTTGCATGTGATAACAATATTTTTCTAGAGTTTGAGCATTCTGTTAAGTCACCTTCCTTTGGAATGAGTACAGATATGGCTGTCTTCCAGTCAGTTGGACAAGTAGCTGTCTTCATATGCTGAAATGGTGGAATGTTGACTGGTTGTTTTGGTAAAGTGACTCTGTGTATTCTTTACATCTTTGGGGGCTTCCTGGATCATTCACTATTTTGCCCATAGAATCTATCAAGATTGCAACTTGTGGCTTGAATTTTTTCTTCAGTTCTTTTAGTTTAAGATACATTGAGCGTATTCTTTCCTTCTGGCTTTCTAATTCTAGGTCTTTGCACATTTCATTATAATATTCTTGACTTAAAATATTCTATTCAGCTCCTTGACTTCATCCAATCTTACATTTTCTTTAGCTACTCTATGATTAAGAGTAACTTTCAGAGTCTCTTCTGACATCCACTTTAATTTTTTTCTTACTTTCTTGTCTTTTTAATGACCTTTTGCTTTCTTCATGAATGATGCTCTTGATGTCCTTCCACAGCTCATGAGGTTTCTGTCATTAATGTTCAATGTGTCAAATTTATTCTCGAAATGTTCTCCAATTTCAGGTGGAATAGACACAAGTTCATATTTTGACTCCCCTGGACTTGTTTTAACACCTGTTTCAATTTTCTTCAACTTTATGCTGAATTTACATATGAGAAAATATGTTCCACCATCAGCCCCTGGCCTGATTTTAGCTCCTGATATTGAGCTCCTCACACAAAAGCATGGACAGAGTGCTTCTTAGAAGCAAGAAAGACAAAACTTAATCTGAAATATTTTGGACATGTTGTCAGGAAAGATCAGTCCATGAGAAAGGCTTGGTAAATGGAGGAGCAGCAAAAAAAGCAAAGAACGGCACTCAAGAAGCAAAACGGACACCATGGCTGCAATAATGGCCTCAGGCACAGGAACAATTAGAAGCATGGCACAGGACCAAGCACCATTTTGTTCTGTTGTGCCAAAGGGTCACTATGGATTGGAACCAACTTGATGGAAACTAACAACAACAACAACAACAATTGAACTTCTCCATTGTCTCTTCTCATAGATGTAGTCTATTTGATATCTGTAGGATCCATCGGAAGAAGTCCACATGTATAGCCGCCTTCTGTGTAGTAGAAAAAATGTATTTTTTATGAACAAAAAAGTCATTGGATTTGCAAAATTCTATCATTCAACCTTCAGCTTTATTTCTATCTGCAAGTCCATATTTTTCAACTACTTTTCTTTCTTTCCAATTTTCACATTCCAATCACGAATGGTTAGCCATGCATCTTGACTGCATGTTTCATCAAATTTTGATTGATGTCATCGGTAGAATTCTTTAATTTCTTCATCACTAGCTTTTGTGATTGGTGCATAAATTTAAATAATAGTTGTATTGATTGGATTTCCTTAAAGACAGGTAGACAGAATCCTACCACAGAGAGCATTGTACTTGACAGTTATTTTACAATGTCCTTTTTGACAATGAATTCCTCTTGACTATGTTATTCCCAGCATAGTAAGTCATGTTATTTTCCAATTCAGAATGGCCAATACCATTTCACCCCATGAATGCCTAGGATATTGATCTTCATGTGTTCCATTTCATTTTTGACAACTTCCAATGTTCCTAGATTCATATTTCACACATTCTAAGTCCCAATCATTAGCAGATGTTTTGCAGCTGCTTTTCCTTACTTTGAGGCATGCCCCACCAGCAAATGAAAATCCCAAAGGCTCCATTCCCACAGTCTTTATCCAACTCATATCACCATGGTCAATTCCACTTAGGCGAAATCAGCTCCTTCTCAGTTACATTTCATGTAAATTTTGACCCGAGGGACCCATCCTCCAGCACTATCTCTGACAAGGGTCATCTCCCATTCATTAGACCTTCAGTATTTGACAGTGTTTAAAAGGTATGCATAAGGTTGGAATTCCATGCAAGCCTATTCATTTTGGGAGTCATTGCTGGGATTTGAAATACCAGTGACATAGTTTCCAGCATCACAGCAACACTCAAGCCACCACACTACAACAAACTGACAGCTACATGGTGACATATATATAAAATATAACATTATCCAAAAACAAACTCACTGCCATTTAGTCAGTGTTGACTCATAATGACCCATCTGTGGGTTTCTGAGGCTATAACTCTTTATGGCCCTAAAAAGCCTAGCATTTCTCCCATGGAGCCGTTGGTGATTTGGAATTTCCAACCATGGGTATTGCAGCCCAATGTGGCACCACTATACCACCAGGGCTCCTATTATGACATTATATATAATATCATAATATTATATATATATATCTCACGGAGAATTTTGTACATGGGATTTTGTACCTTTACTGCAAATATAACCATAAATAAGGTGGAGAATACAAATATATAAATATGTATAAAAATGTCTTATACATCACCAAATACCATGAGGAAATAAGTTGTTTGCGGGGTTCATAATCGTCATCTCAACAGACACCAAAGTCCATTGGCATAACAGTCCACAAAGACAGTGTTGTACACACTGCCTTTGTAAGTAGGGACTGGGCTTTTTTAAGCTCCTGCATGGTCATCTAAGATTCAACTATTGTCACTTCCTCTCTGTAGGAAATAAGAAAAACAACAAAAGATACATAGAAACTATCCAATGGACTAATTACCACATAAATCAAATTCCATAATTTTGAGAACAAAAATAATGGTGCCTGGCTACTACTACCAATTTCTCTGAAAAAAGGATCACATTAGAAGGGCCTGGATAGAGTGGAAGAAAAGTGTGGAACAAATCTCAAAATGAGATAAAACAGAATAGGTTTACTGGTCTGATGGAAATCCCAAGACTAGGGCCACCCTTCAGTTCCAGAAGTGAACTCATCCCCCTGGCTCAATTTTCAGCCAAACAACAGATTTTTAAGGGAACAATAATAAAGAGGTTCACATCCCTTAGCACAATCGCCCATTTGAGATCAAAAGGGCAACACCAACCTAAGGACAAAATGTAGAAGGATTAGAAAAGGAGGAGTAATGAAATGGGGAAAACAGGGAGGAAGTGGAATAAGTGATCATTGGGGGTTGTAATTGATGAGATGAATTAAGATGTGTGTGATTTTCTGAATGCAAAACTGCTCTATAATCTTTCACCAATTCATAATAAAAGTTTAAATATACATCTACAATGCCTCTAATTTTCTCACAATTATATTTTATTGTGAGATATAATTGCATTTTAATGTCTGACTTTTATTTTTATTAATTAGTTGATATGGATCAGAATCAATGACATGCCATCAAGTTGATTCTGACCCAAAGTCATCTCTGCAGCACAGAGGAGATCTGTTCTAGAGGGTCTCCCAAGTTACGGTCCATATGGGAGCAGATTACCACATCTTTTCTCCTGCAGAGAGGCTGGTATGTTTGACTGCTCAACTTTCAGTAAACAATATATTTAATCTGCCTTACATGGCAGCAGGAAGAGAACTGGGGGCTCTGGGGGCACTGGGGGAAGGCATTAGGCTACTAATTTGAGAGTTGGCAGTTAACATCCACCAGTCTCCCCACAGAAGATACATGAAGATGCTTGTTTCTATAATGATGCACTATCTCAGAACCCTAAAACGGGTCTGCTCGCTCCTTTAGGGTTGCTCTGAGTAGGAATCAACTAGGTGACAGTGAGTTTTATGTTTTGGGAAATGTTACTATATATAGATAACCTAAAAGAACAAAAATTATAGCAGATTATAAAATGTCCTTTCATTAAAAAGTAGTAAGTCTAAGATCCAAATAAGGGTCTCAATTTATAACTCATACTTTCTACAGTGTAATTGTGTCAATAAAATTTACCATGCAATTAAACTTGTATTTTTTTATTGGTACCCTGCTCTTTTAAAAAAAAGGAAAGAAAGAAATTACATTCACAAAAGGGGAAAAAATAGTATGTGTGAGAAAAAGTTATTTTATATATATGCCAGCAGACTTAAAATAAAATAAAGCCATCCTACCTGAGTGCTTAAGAGTTCTGATTATAACCTAGGGCAAAATGAATGTCTTTTCCATTAAAAGAATGCAAAAAGGAGAGAGGTTAGCACAGCTACTATGATGGGTTTTGAAAACTTGCTCTAAGCCTCCTGGCAGCTGAGGCAGGAAGGAAATTGTAATAGCCTGTTACTTAACCTCACCAATGGGATGAGGAAAGTATTTTCCTCAAAGGGCAGAATGAGGATATCCTGGTTAATGGAGGTGAAGTGTTTGGCATAGTGCTGGACACATGGGAAAGGTCTACATAATACTACATAATAGTGCTGGACACATGGGAAAAGTCTACATAATATCCAGTATGACTGCCTAAATGACAAAGACAAATGACATTTCCCAGGAAAGACACAATGTATGCTTAGCATCAAATCCTAAAAGAAATTTCTCACATGGTTCTTGGAGACTTAAAAAGAAAATCATTTCACTAAATGTAACTGCAGTAGAGTTGTCAATCACAAAGGTAGTTAGCTACATCAGAGAAATGCTCACTGCATTGTGCCTAACACATAATAAACACTCAGTAATGTTTTATTGACCGGTTACAAAGTAATTCTCTTCAATAAATACAGAGGGGCTTGAAAAAGTTCATGGGAAAATGAAATTTAAAGATAATGAAATTTGTCTACAAGTTTTTTGAAGTTCCTTCATATTTCTGAGGATCAAAGGCTTTCCCTTTTTCTTTTAAGTCTTTTTACAGTTTGTAATGTTTCGACACAACGATGAAGCCTCTCCTCTTCAACTACTTCAACAACATTACAAAGAAAAAAATACCAAATCCCCAGTCTTGGTCATCTACCATAATCAAATAAATAAGTATCATCAAGTCCATTCCTACTCATGGTGACCTATATAGGGTTTCTGAGGCTTTGTAAATCTTTATGGGAGCAGACAGTGGCATCGTGCTCCTGGAGAGAGGCTGATGGGTTTGAACTGTTGACCTTGCAGTTAGTAGTTCAATGCTTACTCAACAGTACCATCAATGCTCCTTTAAAGCACTTAAAAAAATCCAAAGCTAAATTAGGAAAAAGAGTAGAATATGGATGAAATATCTTTTATAGCCCTGCTAATTGAAATCCTAATTTCTCTTTTAAATATTTGAGCATGTAAGGGGTCTTGACTTCCTGACTTCCCCCTTACCTTCCATTCTCTGTACAGCTAGGTCCACACAGGCTTTCTTCTATACTCCTACATTAACACCACAGTGAGATTTTCTTCCCATCAGCTCTCCAGTGAAATTTCTCTTGCTTTGCAAGGTCTCAAATGGCATATTTTCCAAATCGTATAGACTGTGTATTTTTGGACCTCTCTGACACATGCATAATTTTGGAACACATTATTGAAATTATCTCTTCGTGTGACTCCCATGGCATCACACTGACATGATTCTCCCTCTCTTCCTCACCATTCTCTACCTTTCTCTCACCTGCCTCTATTTCTCTCCTTCTCTCTCCTTGTTTCCCTCCATCCCCTTTCACTTCCACCCTTTCCACCTTCACTTTTTCTCAAATCAAGTTCTAATTCTCCATCTATCTTTCAAATGATAGTATGCCCAAGAGCATCACCATTGGTTCTATTCTCTCACTTTTATACTTTTTCTAGAAAAGTCCTGCCTATGTGCATTCTTCCACTAGTTCTGTCACCCTATAAAAGGCATGCCTGAAGCCCTTAATCTAGAAGCAGAAAGTGAGCCGTGAAAGCTTGACATCCTCAAAGAGTGTGCATTCCACTGGACTCATGAAGAAGAGAAGACTAACAACGTCCCGGATGAAAAAATCAAGAGTCACGTAGAACATAGACTAAGGAATTTCCAGGAGCAAGCAAAGCCAAGAACTACTAAATAGACTGATCAATGAGTTTTTCTAATGCTCGGTAAGGGGATCTAGTGGTTTCTGTAAAAAAATTTTATTGCCTTCTTTTCTAAAGGGGAAAATTCATAATAGCCATTTTACTCATATTCTATTGTCATTATATTCTGATTAGTTGTGGGGCAAATGACTTTTAGAGATCACAGAACCACAAGAAGCAGGATCTAGCGCTAATAGAAAACTCTAGGCATGGTGAAAGATCAAGAACTGTGAGTTGGATGAGGGCGTATTCGAGAGGCTCATGTTTTACGAGTGAATAGTGTGTGTGTGTTGATATTTGGTAATCCAATATGTTGTTCCTCCAATGCCCATTTTCCCCTTTCTTTTTTTTTAAATCATTTTATTGGAGGCTTGTGCAACTCTTATCACAATCCATCCATCCATTGTGTCAAGCCCATTTGTACATTTATTGCCATCATCATTCTCAAAACATTTGCTT
>NW_022103918.1:6501116-6503681 GCF_000313985.2 Echinops telfairi | reverse complement strand
AATATTTGTTTAAACTATTTATTACTTTCTGTAACTTAGAATAGAATCTAGTCCTATGACACAGGTACATAGAGAAATGTGTCTGGCTTGAAAAACTAAATGGACGGATCCTGGTAAAGGCAAGTTTGAGCACAGTATTCCATTTTTAATGTGTTGCTTGTAGAACGGCAGTGAGAATCAAGTAGAGATCCTATGTAGGCGTTTGTATAGATGGTCTACAATGTATGGTCTGGACTTAGGACCAAAATTCCAAAGAGAAGTTTAAGTGGGAATTAAAAACTCTAGGAATTCAGAAGATGTAAATAGTAGGTAAAAATAGATACGGCCATTCCAGTAATGTGTGCAGAGCAGAAGAATGTTCATGGTATGGACTTGAAAACACTAGATCAAGCCCCCAAATTTTCATTGTCCCTTATCTTCTAGCTTCTGTTTTCATGTCTGGTCAATATATGCTTTATGAGGATAAGACAAAAAGTATTACTAATGGGGTTCCACTTCCTCTATGTAGGTCTATTCCAAATAGAATGTTTAAACATGTCTCTATAATCAGATGCCGACAAGTTATTTTACTAATACATGTGTCTTTGTCTCATTTGGATACCAACACAATGAAGAGATCCAGCAAAGCAGTGGTTTCTGAGCGGCTCTGCTGGGCCGCTTAATTCAAGGCAACACAGTTAGCTCAGCGTGTTAGAAAGACTACTTGGGGGGATTTCAAAAGTGTAGTCGCAATCAATTATTTTGATGGACACCAAGTGACCATGAGAAAATTTTATGAAGAAGTTTTAAGAAAATTTAAGACAGCATTGTTGAGGGGAAAATGTCAGAAAAGGGTGGCATGGAATTTGGTCTATGAAAAGAATTCACTGCTCACGTTCAAAGGGTTGCAAGGACTGCACTACCAGGATTTCATTGGTAAATCTTAATCTCATCTTTCCTATATCCCTGATCTTGCCCCTTCAGAAATCCTCTTCCCCCTCCCCCCAAAAAACTCAAAGAACACTTAGAAGCAACACTATTTGAATCCCTCCAGCATGAGAAAACTGCTATTTTTAGGAAGGGCTAGACAGATCAAAGCATCATCTTCAGAAGTGTACGGACCTAGATGAACAATGTGTTAACAAACAATAGCTTTGCATCTTGATCCTTTGGTTTAATAAAGATGTCTAGGCTTTTGTAGCAATACTTTTTGACTTATCCTCATATTTATGCCGAGTCAACCTCCTATCAGATCTTGCCCCTGAGGAATAACCAGTGGAAAACACTGTTCTAATAAAGTCAGTGGAAAGTTCAGAGACTTTTCCAAATCTTATCTTTCCTATTTATAGTCCAAGAAACTGAACAAGAACATTTAGGGTAAAATGGGATTTTCTGAATAACCCTCATCACTCACAGTCGTAACTAAAATACCCATAATTTTTTCTTAATCTCAGGATAGAAAAAGCTCACAGAACTTTCTAGGTAAACATATTGCCATAAATGTTACAACTACATGAAAATAACATCATAAATGGAATTTATTTAACAATAATGCTAACTGAACCAAATTTAAGACTTATCCTGAAACATACTTAAAATAATAAGAAAAAAGCTCCTCTTCCAAGGGTTGTTTCAACCACTTCCCATCTACTTTCCATGTCGTCCTTTTCTGTCTCTGATGTTCACATAAACAGACTTAGTGATATTATTCTGACATCAGCAAAGAAGTTCCGTTTAAATATTAGGAATCACCTTTTAACTGCAAGGTCATTTAAACATTGCTACAGTTTACCAAAGGAGTTTATGGAATCTCCCTCAGAGGATTTAAGAATCAGTTATACACTCATTTGAAGGAATTAGCTTAAAATAACTTAAATGTACTTCTTTTCCAGCAGGCAGTTGAACCGTAAGATTGTTTTTCTATGACACTATTTCCTGGATGGAAATTGAAGGTGGGAAAAGAAAATAAGGCTGAGTTTGAAGTTTGGGTTTTTTTTAATTTAAATCATTTCCCCATCTTTAATGAGCTGCAAATGTCACCACTTGTATATTCAAAACCCCAGAAGCTTTTCGATGCCTTTGCCAAATGGGATTTATTTCATTTTTGACTGATTTATAGTTGGGATTTCTCTGAAGCTTCCATGTCTTATTGTCATGCCTTGACTTTCGGTCTAACATTATAATTTCCATTCAAGGAAGACCTGCAAGTCTGGGGTGCCACAGTGGACTGATCTCTATTGTTCAAGGGCATATTGGCTAGTTTGGACACCCTTTGATACTTGAAACTATTTTAAGTTGCACAAGGGAGCTACCTCTATGGTTTGAAAGCAATTAACTTTTCCAACCTAAAATTCTTTGCTGTCAACTCTTAATTAATGGATTTATGAGTTGGAGAAAAGTAATACCTAAATACAAAATAATAGCTAAACCAAAACTTCATTTAAATCTAATTAATGTGTACCCAATTCATCACCCCAATACACAAAATCAGTGGTCCTCAACCTTCCTAATGCCAGGACCCTATAATACAGTTCTTCATGTTATGGTAATTTCACAATCATTAAATTACTTTTGTTGCTACTTCAT
>NW_022103918.1:6497457-6500341 GCF_000313985.2 Echinops telfairi | reverse complement strand
ATCTTTATCTCACAGAGATCCTCTTTGGGGATGTAGATACCAGCACTGCACCTCTCAGTAACTACAAAACAAAAATGCAACATTTGGAAGGAACGATGCATAGGAGGTGATGATGGGTCCATCGCTGTAGGTTCCATGTCCTGGAGTTGGTTCTGACTCATAGTGACCCTGTGCACAACAGCATGACATCCCTCCTGGTCCTGAGTGAGCCTCACAAGTGTTCTTGGTTGCGACCATCTTTGCAGTCATTGTGTCAATCTAGCTCATTGAGGGCGTTCCTCTCCTTGCTGGACCTCTCCTTCATCAAGCATGATGGCCTTCCCCAGGGACTGGGCTTGCCTGACAACACATCCAAAGTACAGGAAACAAGTCTGGCCATCCTTGCCTATAAGAAACATTCTGACTGCGCTGTCTTCCAAGACACGTTTGTTGGCTCTTTGGCAGTCCATGGTACTTTCAATATTCTTCTCCAGCACTACAATTCAAACACATCCATTCTTCAAGGAAAATTGAACTTTTTAAAGATTTCATTCTATTAGAATCAATAATAGATGTCTATGAAAGCATTAATCAAGAAATCAATGTACTGCATTGGAAAAATGGGCTACAAAGATCTAAAGTTTTGAAAAGCAAAGATGTCCCTTTGAAGACTAAGGTATGCCTGATCCAAGCCATGGCCCATCCAATTGCCTCTTGTGTATGTACATGCTAAAAAAGGAAAAGTGAGACATTGATGCATTTGAATTGTGGTGTTTGAAAAGAATATTGAATATACCATGGGCTTCCTGAAGAAGTGCTATTTATCTTGGGGAAAATTTATCTTAGGGGAACTGCAGCCATAATATTTCTTAGAAATGAGAATGGCAAACATCTTTCTGATTTGGACACATCACCAGGAAGAACCAGTCACTGCAGAATGGCATGTTTGGCCAAATAAACTATCAGCAAACTCTCTATGAGAAAGATTGACACGAAGGCTCAAACATCACAAAATTGTGAAGATGGTGACAACCCAATAATATTTCATAAGGTCACCATCTCAACAATACCTACAAATGCTTGATGAGAAACTGCAGTGCTCCAAGCACTACACCGGGCAATATGCATGTGTAATCTTAATTCTCTTAGCAATAATATAAAAGTGAATATCTTTCAGATAAGAATGGTGAGCTTCTTTGAGTTGGAAAGACCTAAGTCAGTAATGAACTTGTGATTCCAGAAGGTCAATATTTTCATTCTTAACATGTGAAAAACTTAGTCACTTTATATGGATTAAATAAGTTTCTCAAAAATTATTCATAAAACATAATAATATCGAAAAAACCAAAATACTATCAGCATAGCAATCCTATCAATGGATAGCAGCTTGAATTTCCTCAAGATACAAATAACAGATCTCTTCGGCACCTCGTGATCACACAGGCTGGTGTGCTTCTTCTATGTGGGCTTTGTTGCTTCTGAGCTAGATGTGTGCTTGTTTCAAGCTTTTAAGAACCTAGATGCTATATCTTTTGAATGCTGGGCACCATCAGCTTTCTTCACCACATTTGCTTATTCACCTGCTTTGTCTTCAGCAGTTGTGTCAGGAAGTGCAAAAAGGGATCAGTTATCAGGTATCATCAGAACAAAAAAATCTTACCACAGTGAATGAGGGGGGGAATGCTGAGTGGAGACTCAAAGCCCATTTGCAGGCCACTGGAGATCCCCTTGCAGAGGGGTCTTAGGGAGGAGAGGAGCCAGTCAGGGTGCGATGTAGCAACAATGAAAAATACAACTTTCCTCTAGCTCCTAAATGCTTCTTCCCCCCACCCCACCTCCCCACTATCATGATCTGAACTCTGCTTTGCAAGTCTGGCTAGACCAGAGGATGTACACTGGTACAGATAGGAACTGGAAACACAGGGAATCCAGGGCGGATGATCCTTCAGGACCAGTGGTGTGAGTGGCGATACTGGGAGCGTAAAGGGAGGGTGGGTTGGCAGGGGGGGACCGTTTGCAGGGATCTGCATGTGGCCTCCTCCCTGGGGAACGGACGGCGGAGAGGCAGGTGCGGGGAGACGTCGGACAGGCAGGATATGACAGAATGATGGTTTGTAGGTTATCGGGGGTTCCTGGGTGGGGGGCGGCCTGATACCAGGGGCTTAGGTGGGGAGCAGGTGTTCTGAGAATGGTGAGGGCAATGAATGTACGAATGTTCTTTACACAATTGATGTATGTATGGACAACAGAAAAATGGGAGTTGTAGGAGCCCCTAATAAAACGATTTTAAAAATAAATAAATAAAAATCAATCCTCTCCATCTGAGATGCACAAGAAAATGAACGCAATGGATCTGCTTAGCTACAAACCTACCACAAGTTGCTAGTGGTTTAGGCTACACACAAAAAAAGATACAAATAACAATGAGCAAAATTAAAATATGACTGCATTCCTAAAGGAGAGTTACCACATTATTTCTAATCTTTTTATTTCCTTTAATGAAATTTTTTTTGAATTTAGACTTATGGAGTACTTCTTAAGTCTTTATTAAAGGCAGGTGTCTAATCTTTCATATGCTAGTACTTGGCGAGCCAAGAAAGAGATGGAATTTTCAAGGTAAAACTTTTATAATTTAAGAATTTTCAAAACCCATGAGCCTGTAATAATGCTTTTGATATTCAATCAATCAAAATGTATTTATTAAAAAACTATTATACTCTCAGTCACTAAAACAATGTTACCTCTGCAGGAAAACCTTACTGAACCAAAAGAAAGCACAGGTGCACTCATTTATCATTTTATTGCACCCAGGACTTAGTTATTGTTAAATGCTTTTCTTCCCTCATGAGTCTGTAAGTTTCATTTTTGTAGGTCCTATATATTTATGTTGTTGCCTGCATTATTC
>NW_022103918.1:6490180-6491839 GCF_000313985.2 Echinops telfairi | reverse complement strand
AAATCAAGTTTCTCAATGTCGTACTCACTGTTGATAGCTGGCTTCTAGGTTGTCCTGACTCATGTTGACTTTTCCACACAGGATTGGACTGCTGTGATCCAGAGGATTCTCACTGGCTGGTCTGCATAAGCGGATCACCAGAAATGTCTTCCTGGGTTAAATCATTTATTATTATTATTTGGCCAGGAATCAATTTTGACTCAGGACAAACCTATGCGTTACAGAGTAGAACTCCACAGGTTTAAGCATTACAAAAAGAAGTAGAAGAAGCAGAAGCAGCAGCTCTAATAGCACTGTAGGTTAGGCATTGAGTTGCTAATCACAAGTAAGCAGTTCAAACCAACAGCTGCTCCATGAGAGAAAGATGCTGTCTGCTTCCATAAAGATTTAAGTCTTAAAAACCCTGTGAGTCAGAAATCAACGATGAGCCAGAATCTATTCAATGGCAATGGATTTGGAGATCATTAGAAAAGCAGAGCACCGGGCCTTCTTCCATGGTCCCTCTAGGTTGGTTCAACAAAAAGGTTAGTAACCAAGAATAAGACTGTTACACAAGGCAGGACCTCATTATCCACAACCATTGAGTCAATTCTGACTCAAAATGACCCTCTCTAGGGTCTCTGAAACTAAATTATTAGTCATTCAGAAAATTCAAGTCAACATTACTATGAGATATCACTTCACACACACACACCCACTAACATGGTTATTATTTTTAAAATGGAAAATAATAAGTAATAGCAAGAATGTCATGTGAATCATTTGAAAGTATCATCCACTTCTGGTAAGACTGTAAAATGGTAGAGTCTTGGTGGGAAATCGTTTGGCAGTACTTCAAAATGCTAAACCTAGCACTACCTTATGACTCAGCCATTCCACCCCTAAATATACCACCAAAAAAAAAAGAAAGGACTCAACTACTGGCACACTAATGTTCATTCTATCGTTATTTACAATAGCCAAATGGTGAATATAACTAAAGGCTTCAGATGAATGGGTAAATAAAACATGGAACATAGGTACACTGCAATGTTATTCATCCATCAAAAGAACTAAAAATCTGGTATATATTACAATAAGGATTAACCTTGAAACATGCTGAGAGGAATAAGTCAGATGCAAAAGGTCAACTATTGTATGTTCTTACTTGTACAAAATACAAGTAAGTGCATAGATACCAGAGTTTATTAGTAGTTACAAGAGGTTGGGATAGGAGGGATTAGGAAAATGTCAATAAGGAGTACTTAGCTTCTAATTGAGATCATAAATAACTTACCTAAATAACATTTTGAACTCTATAAATAGACTGGCATATACATATGGAACTCAATGTCTCAATTTCCAAAACACTCCTTTTCTATAAATGCTAATACTTTATTTAAGATTGTTTTATTTCTCAAATTTCTTTCATCATAGATGGCAGAATAGTCAGCCTTTCTTTAACATCCTTTCCAGAGTAAGCCTTTTCCCCAAAAATAATCGAGAAAATTTCCCTGAACTTACTTCCAAAAATGAATCTCTACAGTAATAACTCATGCAATGGTTTTCACCCAGTAAGATTGACTACCTCTGTTGAAAATGCCAATACACATTGCTTTTACTTGCTAATGACCTGTGAAGTCTATTTTTATGAACCCACGATATGAAAGATGAGCTTCC
>NW_022103918.1:6482337-6489543 GCF_000313985.2 Echinops telfairi | reverse complement strand
GATAAGGGGTAAACTATTGGGGGATTTGTTTTTAGCAGTGTGAAATGTTGAATGCAAAGTTGATTATCTGAAATGTGAACCCCCACCAAGTTTATAATAAAAAAAATTGTTAACAAAAACTTGAAGGAAATGGGATACTCAGAGACTTCCTGGTTTTGTGGGGCTTTGTGGGTTGTATTAATACATCCTCACTCAGTTCCACTCTATCAACGTCCAACTATTATACAAACTGATCTTCTATGGCCTCCAGTACAGTAAAGGAAGGTTGAATAAAAAAAATAAAAATAAAAAGGTACTAATTTCAAAGATAAATTTCTTCTCTTTGTCGGTAAAGTTACATAAAGGAAAAAAAGTTATATGTCCAATCACCCTAAACTCAATAATTCCTCTTCAGTTACAGAAGGCATAAAGTGAATGATGACAATTAAAATCATAGCTTAGAAGAAACAAAGAGTAAAAAGATGGAATAGTAGAAAAACAGACAAAATACTACTGGGCATTTTGCAGAAGAGTAGACACTAATGGTATATCAACATATGAGAAGATGTATAAACTCATTAATAATCAGGCAAAGGCTAATTAGTGATATCTGCTCATTCTGGTGAAAGTAAAAATTATTAAACATTTGGATAAATACACTGTGATATATTCATTCACTAGAAGAGTATATAACATTGAAAGCTGTTTAATATCAAAAACAGTATAGAGTAAACGAAATAACTCACAGAACAATCCATAAACTATTATTCCACTCATATGAAGCTCTAAATGAGAAAAAAAATTGCATTTTTAAAGGAATTATATATACGTGATTAAATGATTAAGTAAGGGGAAGAAGAGGAAGAGGTAAGGATAAGGGATACAATTGACAAAGGGCCTGCAAGAAGCCTATTTGTTACCAGAAAGGCTCTGTTCTTAGAGTAGGTAGCAGGTACAAGGATGAAGATTTTTATCATTTTTCTATGAAATTTAAATGTACTATCAACATAGCCCTTTAAATATATGATATATACATGAATAATTATGATAAAATGTAAGGAAGAAGAGTAAAGAAAGTTTTGTTGTCGTATAAAAAATCAGAAAATATAATAGCATTATGTAACTTTATTGATAAATCAAAGAAACTTGTCTTTGAAATTGGCATCTTGACATCTTTAAATTTGAAGGAAAGTTTTATCTTCATAATAAGATTTGCCAATAATTATTAAGAAGAAAATGTGTTATTGTACATTGAGAAAAGAAGACCCAAAAAATCAGAAGAAAATCCACAAGTCAAGAGAATAATCATTGAGTTTGTCTTGTCAAGTAAATTGTTTTTTCATATAAATTGTAGGATCATTTTATAAACCCATTTGGAACATTAATTGAAATTGCATTAAATTCATATATCAATATATATGGACCAGGCATCATTATAATATTGAACCTTACTATCTCTGTATGAGGTATGTCTCTCCAAATGCAAGAATAATTTTAATATTAAAACAAGGTAATGATTCATTCACAGAAAACTAGAACTTTTTTGGTAGACTTATTTCAAGAACCTGTAAACTTTTGTTAACCTAACAATTAGAAAGCATAAATTAATTATTTAATTTATATATACATTGATGTCAAATTAAGATTACTATTGAATTATAACATGTGCAGAAAAATACACAAATAACTGTGCAGTTCAATAAGGTTTCAAAAGGTGAACTTGCCCATATGATCACCATCCACCTAAAATTAGGACATTGCAAATACCCAGGAATTTCCTACTATCAGAACTAATATTATCTGCCTGTACAAAGGTATACAATTCTAGTTGTCTATAACTATTTTCTCTAAATTACATATAAACCAAGCCATATGTTATATATAATTTTGCATATGATATCTCAATATTGTGTTTGTTTCAGCCATGTTGATGCATGTACCTGTACTTCATTATTTTTCATTCCTTATAATATTGCATTATATGAGTATAACACGATTTATCCATTCTATAATGGCTGTTGTATGTTGACAAATCAATTCCAACTCATAGCAGCCCTAGAGGGCAGAGTAGAACTGCCCTGGAGAGTTTCCTGCATGTAATCTTTATGGGAGCAAGTCACCCAGTATATTCTCTTTTGAAGCAAGAGTCAACCTTTGGGTTAATAGCTTTCACCATTGCATCACCAGGACCCCAGTCTACTGTTAGTGAGCATGTAAATCCTTTCCAGTTTTTTGGCTATTCCTAATAAAGTTTCTATGAACATTCTTAAATATGCCTTTTGGTGTGTATACACACAGCGTTTTCTTAGGTGGAAGCAAAAGCTTACACCCCTTTCCTTAACTATAAAATAATTTTACTTGATCCACATCTGCCCCAACTTGCTATTATCCTTTTAATGTTAAGCACAAACAATGGGCAGGTCTATAAGAGGAACAGATCATTAGGGAGATAGAACACCTTACAATAAACAACCATTTGAAACCGAATGTGATACCTTTATCCAAGGACAAAATTCAGAAGCCTTGGGAGAGAAGGAAGAATGGAGATAGAAAGAGGAAGTGAGGTAAGTGATGTTACTTTGCAGGTATGGCAAGCAATGCCATGAAACACAATCAGTACGAATTGTTGAATGGAAAATTGATCCTTCTCTGTAAACCTATACCTAATTCACAATAAACTTTTTAATAAATAAAATAGAATACTCTATTTAAATAAAAACAAGAAATGGACTACCAGAAGAATGAACAAATATATCTTAGAAGAAATACAAGCAAAATGCTTCTTGAAGGCAAAGATGGTAAGATTTTCTACCACATATTTGGGACATGTTATCAAGAGAGATCCACCCCAAGAAAAATATGAGACGTGGTAAAGTGGGGGACAGGGAAAAAGAAAAAGATTGTCAATAAGGTGGATTGACACAGTAGCTGCAACAATGGTCTCAAACATAGCCAATGATTGTGGGGATGGCACAGCATTGGGCAGTGTTCCCTTCTTCTGTACATTAGGTCACTCTGAGTTAGAACTGACTCAACAGTATCTAGAGTAAGAGCAACATACGCAATGAACTCTCCTTTAAACACTGGCAGTCATTTTTATTCTTTCGGCTTCTTATATCTCCTGTTCTTTTTTAATGCATTAGTTTCTGTAACTATCACCCACCTCAGAAAGAAAAATGGTAAAAACAAAGACAAAATCTTTTTTAAAGGGGGCAAGCATTCACTGGTATCAGATTCTTTGTCCAAATGCTCCTTTCATCTACCCTTCTCCCACATCTAATTAAAGATGTTCAATCAAACTATTATTTCTCTGCTAACCTATTTCAACCACTTCTTTGAGTTCAGATGTTGAACCATGTTACTAGTCACTTCAACACCTACTTTCCTGATATCTAGATTTCCTACCTCTTTGGCTTTTATTTTATCAATCTTATTCTAATAGTATCCATTACAATGAAAGAGGAACCCATCAGCCTTGAGTAGATTGCAGCCCATGGCAACAAAGAGTAATTGTGTCTCATTTGTGATATGTGCATCCTTGGGCTCAGTCCCACAGGTAGCATCCTCAAGACGATAATGAGTCAGACACTACTGTTAGTTTTAATATATTCATGATACTTTTTCACACAGGTATTTGTCTTAGAAAAGAAAGCAGAAGTATTTTTGGATTAATACTTTCTAAAAAAGCTGTTGATAATTGTAAATAATTTTAAGATGAAGTTATTCATCTAGAGTTCAAGATAACATATGGTAGATAAAAGACAAGTAGAAAAATTTGTATCACTAGAGAATATAACCCATTTTAAATAAGCAAAGAATATAATCCATTTTAAATGGGGGGGGGCAGAAACTGGACGTTCTCATCTCTTCTTTATATGATTTCTTTAGGACACTTTAAATGAGGTTACTTTCATCATTAGGCCCTGTCTGATTTTACGTGGGTTGTTTGTTTGTTTGTGGGTTTCTTTGGGTTTTTGTGGGGAGGAGGGAGGTTGCTGAAATTCTCTTAAGGTATCTTAATTTTTTTGCAGCACCTATGATTTTTCCTTTTGCTATATGAGTAGTTTTCCGGTTGTAATTGCATTAAGATCACACATGCATAGCAGGTAAGATTTTTTTAAGAAAGAAAGATAAAGAATCTATATGGAGTCCTGTTGAGTCAATGCAGGGAAGGAAATTAACTTCATTTTATCCCATTATGATATAATAATTCTGCCACCTACATTTAAGAATTGTACAAATTAATGTGATAAAATAATCTGAGTTCCTTCAAAATAGGCATTCTAAAAATAAGTTATATCATTTCCTACTGTTCCATTTACTTTGAATCTCCTTAATATGGAATATGAATTCAAAAAGAATAAAATATGCTCTTTATAATTACTCACTATTAAGAAAGTGATTACGTTGGGATGCATATCTTTGTATTGCAATCTATATTTCTGTAATTTCTTAGGAAACAGCATTAAATTTTTTAATGGTTTCTCTTTGACCTAATTCTACTCTTGTGAATCTTACCTAAGAAACATGTCAAAATACCAATTTTACTTAGGAGTATTTATTACAACTTCAATGTCACAGGAAGAAAATAAAATAAAAATCAAAACATTATCCATCAATAGGGAAATGTTTAAGTCTATGGGATTTAGCTACATAACAAAACACTATATACTGTAAACATTGCAATATGGCTGTAGGTTCATAAGGAGTTTTATAACAATGAGTAGGGCTTACTTTATAACAATAAGTGGATAAAAAACAAAATTGTTCACATATTCTAAGCTTGGTGATAATAAAAAATATATTAAAACATTAGCAATGTTTGTATAAGGATAGTGAGATTCTAGAGAATTATAGTAACTTCTATTTCATTATCCATTTATCTATAGTGCATGTTTGTTACATGTATCACTTGGAGAATTAGAAATTATACTTTTGGAAATATACTTTATTTTATGATTAAGACTAATTGATCAAGTTTACTAAGAAACTGAAGAACTCAAAGCAAGAAATTCAGTCCTGTGATGGTACCGTGCATTAGCACTGAAAAACATTTAGTCACTTGATATACAACATCTTTGTTCACTTAACTGCTATCCACACATTAGTTCAATATCTACCAACTAGCATCTTCTCTACACCTTGAGGTGTACATTCATCTGGAACATAAATTAGATTTTCCTAAACTGACCTCAAAGGCAGTCCTTGCCAACCTCCATGGAAGACACCTAGCTTATGTCCCCTTCTAAAGCGTACCCTTCTTAGGGACTCCAGGACAGATGACCCCTCAAGACCAGTGCTGAGCCTGGTGACACCGAGAGGGTGGAGGGAGGGTGGGTGGAAAGAGGGAACCGATTACAAGGATCTACATGAAACCTCCTCCCTGGGAGATGGACAACAGAAGGGTGGGTGAGGGGAGACATTGAACAGTGTAAGATATGACACAATAATAATAATTTATAAATTATCAAGGGCTCATGGGGGAGGGGCCGGGGAGGGAGGAGAAAAATTGAGGAACTGATACCAAGGAAGGGCTCAAGTAGAAAGCAAATGTTTCTAGAATGATGATAGCAATAAATGTACAAATGGGCTTGACACAATGAATGTAAGAGTTGCACAAGCCCCCGATAAAATGATTTTTTTTTAAAAGAAAGGGGAAAATAGACATTGGAGGAACAACATATTGGATTACCAAATATCAACACACACACACTATTCACTCGTAAAACATGAGCCTCTCGAATACTCCCTCATCCAACTCACAGTTCTTGATCTTTCATCATGCCTAGAGTTTCCAGCAATCCTATTGTGGAGTCTTTGGGGTTCTTAAGGTATAAAATCATGTAATCTGTAAATAAGGATAATTTAACTTCTTCTTTCCCCAAACGTATTCCTTTGACATCCTTCCATTACCTTATATCATTAGCTAGAACCTCCAAGACGATGTTGAATTTAGACACTCAAGAAGATAGGATTAGAAGGAAATTATCTCAATTTAATAAGAGGTAATTTAGAAGGAAATCACCTCAATTATAATAAGAGCTATATATTTTTTTTAAAGTCAGCATTACAATTAATGGAAAAAGAAGAAAACATTCCCACTGAATAAGGGAACCTGACAAGGGTGACCCTTGTCTCTGCTTCTAATCAACAATCAGAAGTCAATTGGATTGCTATATACCACTGATGGGATTACAGAAAAAGAGATCAAGAAGGTAGTACCCTTAAAAATAGCCAAGCATAATAAACGGAAATATCTAGGAATAAACCTAACCAAACAAACAAAGGATCTGTACAAGGAAAACTACAGAACATTATTACAAGAAACCCAAAGGGACTTTCAGAAGTGTAAGAATAGCCCATGCTCATGGATCAGAAAATTCAATATTATAAAGATGCCAATCATGCCCAAGGTACTGTATAAATTCAATGCAATCTCAGTACAAACTCCAACATCACTTTTCAAAGAAATAGAAAAAATGACTACCAACTTCCTATGGAATGGTAAGAAGCCCAGGATTGGCAAAGAAATCCTCAAAGAACAGAATGGGTTGCCTTGCATTACCTGACTTCAAAACATATTATACAGCCACAGTTGTCAAAACAGCACAGTGCTGGAACAAGGATAGATACTCGGACCAATGGATAAAAACTGAAAATCCAGAAATTAAAACAGCAGCATGTAGACAACTGATCTTTGACAAAGTCCCGAAAAATATCAAATGGGAATCAGATGCCCTTTCCAACAAATGGTGCTGGAAAAACTGGGTATCAGTCTACAAAAGAATGAAACCAGACCCTTACCTCACTGCATGCACAAAAACAATATCAAGGTGCATCACAGACCTCAAAGTAAAATCCAACATTATTGGGATTATCAATGAGAAAATTGGGACAAAGCTAAGAACCTTACCTCACGGAATACATGAGCTATCAGAAATTAGGAAGGATACACCCAGAGAAAGATAAAATAGATGAGTGGGACATTCTTTTCTATATATAAATTGTTTTATTGGGGGCTCTTATACATCTTACATTTATACATCAATTTATCAAGCACATTTGTACATATGTTGCCATTATCATTTTCTAAACATTTACTCTCTATTTGAGCACTTGGTATCAGTTCCCCACCACCACCCTTGTGAACCCTTGATAAATTATAAATTATTATTTTTCTCATATCTTTCACTGTCTGCTCTCTCCTCTCACCCACGTTTGTTGTTC
>NW_022103918.1:6467370-6481216 GCF_000313985.2 Echinops telfairi | reverse complement strand
TTCAATTAATCCCACATGTGTTTATGGGCCAGGTTGGCACAATAAACTAACTCACCAGGTTATTAGAAGAAAGTGTTCTTGCATTGAGGGAGGACTTGACTAGAGGCCTAATGTTTGTCTGCTTCCTTAATACTTAACATATAAATATATGTACATCGGTCTATATCTGTATCATTATATATTAATATATTTATATATGTATATGCCTATATGTATACCTCTATAAATTTCTTTTGTCTCCTAGTTCTTTCCTCTATTTCCTTTTAGTTTCCTACTATCAAGTGGGACATTCCTAAGATAAAATACTTGTGTACATCGAAAGACTTTATCAAAAGAGTAATAAGAGCCCACAGACTGGGAAGAGATATTTAGTAATGACATATCAGACAAAGGGCTTATTAATAAAATCTATAGAATCCTGCAAGCTTACAACAACAAAACGAACAGCCCACTGAGGAGGTGGGCAAAAGACTTGAACAGACGATTCACAAAGGAGGAAACCTGAATGCCTAATAAATATGAGAAAATGTTCCCAATCATTGGCCATCCAGGAAGTGCAAATCAAAACAACTTTGAGATACCACCTAGGACCCACAAAGATACCCCAATTAAAATTAAAAACAGAAAACAACAAATTTTGGAGGGGGTCTGATGAGCTAGAACACTCATTCAATGCTGGTGGACTTGTAGGTATGTACAGCCACTGTGGTTTGCTGATAGATAAAACAGATGGAAATCAGGTTGCCATATGACCCAGCCATCCCACTACTGAGCATATACCCAGAAGAAATAAGAACCAGACCACAACCAGACATCTGCTCTCCAATGTTTGTCGGTGCATGATTCACAGTCACAGAAAATTGGAAACAGCCCAATTTCCCATCAATAGATGAATGGATTAAAAAAACTCTGGTATATTAGCACAAGAAAATAATACACATCTCTAAAAAAACAGTGGTGAACCAAGGAAACATCTCATCTCATGGAAGGAACTGGAGGATATTATGCTGAGTAAAGTTAGCCAAGCACAAAAGGTCAAGTACAGCATGAGTCCACTGAGGTAAGTTCAAACAGCAGAACAGGCATAAGGGAAAATGTGCACAACACACATTTGTTGGACTGAGGACCAGATAGCCTTGCAAGAGCCAGATCATACATCATCAACAGATTCAGATAACACCTGTGCTGAAAGGCATATCCACCACCACCACCCCACACACACACACACACCACCTTTCATATGCCCTTAATGCCCACAAAGGGATAGGGGAAGAAAACTGAGGGCAATCAGGGCATTAACAAACCCAAGAGGAGGGTATTGATTATATCTTCACAGAAAAGGGAATGCGAGAGCAAAGCTCATTCTGGCGGGCCACGCCATGAGGGTCATGGTCCTGAGTGGAGCAGCTCGTTGCCAGAGATGACTGCACCCAGCGTTAGCAGGAAACATGGCAGCCTCTCCCAAGATGACAGCATTGCTGAGGACAACCCTAAAGGTACAGTTTAGGGGATGCAACCGGTCTGACCCACCCACATGGGGACACACCAAGAGAGAAGTGCAACGGACCAGTGATGGGAGCGAAAGCATGAATTCCCTGAAGAACCCTGGTTGTGGAGTTCCGACTCGGGGAGCAGCACCTGGCACCCCACCTGAACTGGTTGGGGATTACTCCCAGGGGGCCACACTGAAAGTCCAAGGTGCAAATGGGGGGAGGGGGAACAAGACCACTCCATCCCAGACTGCAGGAATCGCAACGTGGGCTTATGGGAAATTCAGCTTTGGGACATGAATGCATGTCAGGATCCCTGTTAGTTTGGTGGCTATGTGTATGTTGTGTCTTTTATTTAATTTGTTTTATTACTATTATGTTTTGGGGTTTTGGTGTCGATCTATACAAGAAATGCAGGATGGACAGTCTTACAGAGACTGTGGCTGGACTGCCAGTTCCTGGTTAGGCACCCTAGGGGAGAAGGTTGGGGGTGAGGGAGGGCGGGGGTAAGCAGGGAGCCAGGAAGGACTGGTGTGGGGAAAGAGTAAAAGTTCTAAAATGGACTGTGGGAGGATGTAGATTTTCTGAGCACGTGTGATCAATCAAATTATATCTGAGAGGAATTACTCAGGGGTGCACGACAGGCAAACGTAACAGTGGGATAGGAGGAAAAAAGAAACAGCAAAACCATATATATATGCATATTTATATAAATATACATAAATTTATATATAAATATACATCTATGTATACATAATATATAAATATATATAAATTATATGTTCTATATAATTTATATAAAATATTCACATATATGAATATGTGTGTGTTTTTTATATATGTATATATATGGAAATACAACAAGGAAACAGATGGACTTTGGGCCTCTACTTAATTCTTAATTAACTCTTACCTCAGTACAAAAATGGTTTGGTTTAGATCAGCAACGGGAGCAAAGCAAAGCCACAAAGTCCCTGAGGAACCCCCAAAATAGACTTCAGGCTAGGAGGGGCAGTTCCCAGAACCCCCACGAACAGCGGGGAGATAGTCATAAAGGTCAGAGAACAGACCAGGAATTATGTATGCTTTTTCTATTTCTTTGAGCTTTTCTTTTGTTTTGTCTCCATTATTGTTGGTTTGCCTACCTATCTAAGGTATGCATGGGAAGCAAGCCTGAGGAGAAAGCAATGGACCGATGGTTCCGGAGGGACTTGGGAGGAGGAGGAGGCAGGGGAAGGGAGCAAGAGCAAGCAATGCCATAGACAGGGGAACATCTGTGAAATTAAAATCAACAACGAGGGGGATGAAGAGATCCTGGGGGTGTTGGAGCAACAGCAATCTAGCTGAGAGGAACCACTAAGAGGCAGAAGAAGGTGCAAGTGTGATGGTGGGAAAGGAGGAAGGTAAAAGGAAACATAGGTAAGATCTAGGAAACAAAGCTGTGGATAGAGGTATAAGCATAGGTGTATGCATAAGTAAATACATTAATTCATAAAAATAGAGGTTTTGACTTATGGACATATTTACATGGCAATACATTGAAGAAGTGGATGGATTTAGGACCTCTATTCAAGCTCTCCCTCAATGCAAGAACACTTTGTTCTAACAAACTGGTGCTGGAAACACAGGGAATCCAGGACAGATGATCCCTTCAGGACCAGTGGTGAGAGTAGTGATACCAGGAGGTTGGAGGGAAGGTTGGGTAGAAAGGGGGAACCGATTACAAGGATCTACATGTGACCCCCCTCCTGGGGGGATGGACAACGGAAAAGTGGGTGAAGGGAGATGTCAGACAGTGTAAGCTATTACAAAATAATAATTTATAAATTATCAAGGGTTCATGAGGGAGGGGGGAAGAGAGGAGGCGGAAAAATGAGGAGTTGATATCAAGGGTTCAAGTAGAAAGAAAATGTTTTAAGAATGATGATGGCAACAAATGTACAAATGTGCTTGACACAATGGATGGATGTAAGGATTGTGATAAGAATTGTATGAGCCCCCAATAAAATGATTTTAAAAAGAAAGAAAACTCATAAAATATGAGCGTTTATGAATTGTGTTTCTCTAGTCTACCCAGACTAACGCAGTAGGGAAGGGATATATATTGGAATGAGTATGATATGTCAATAAAAGTTTTATTTAATTAAAAAAAGGAGCTCAGTTGGGAGAACAAGCACAGGGAATCTTAGATACCATCCAAGAGTGCCCACAGAGAAAATGATCAAGTACCAAGAGAAAAGACACGGCTTTGTTTTTAGTCCTAGGGGTGATATAAAGGAGCAACTAAACTAAACCCATGTGCATATGCCCATGTGAAAGAAATTATAACAACTGCAATGTGGGCATCGTAATCAAAGAGCTCACACATGTGTCCATGCAAAGAAGCATCCTTATTAATGTCTACCAAGTCCAGAGCCAAGAGCTCTGGTGATGTAGTGGGCCACGTGTTGGGCTGCTAACGGAGGTCAGTGGCTCAGACCCACCAACTATTCCAAGGGGAAAAAAGGAAACTTTCTGCTGCCATAGAAAGTTACATCATCAGAAATGTGCAGGGCCAGTTCTCCTTTGACTCATAGGCTGATATGAGTCAGACTTGACTTAAAGGCAGTGAGTTTTGAATAGCTGTCCAGAATGTCACCATCACCACACAGCACTGGTCAAGGGAAACATTTCCTGTCCTCACTTTACTGTCCTCTCTACCCACCAGCGGAGGACTGGTCAGAAATCAGTTCCTAAGCAAGGAGAGGAAGAGCTGAAGGTTCAGTGGGCTTACGTAGGGTTTCCCAGGCTGGCACCAGCCTGGATTGCAGCAAGAGGAGTGGCTCTAGCTTTAGACAGAGTTTTGTCTTTTATGAACATTCACCTTTTAACTTCTAAATGGAACTAGACATTTTACTGTTTGGATTACTCTTTGGATTAGCAATGGCCATCTAGAAAATTTACTGGTTATACATATTTTCAGGGACAAAGAATCTTTTCTCAATTGATTTAGGGGAAAATAGATTAAAAATGAATTACTTTCTGATGACAGCCTGTGATAATATGTCTGTGTTTGCTGTTGTGAGCATATCATTACTCTTTTATCATAGCAGGATTTAAGGGAAACAAGAGAGGGCTACCTACACAGGGTAAAGCCATATCACGCCCAACCTTGGCAGCTTTTGATATGATTAGGACTTCCAGGTCTACCAGCACAATAAACAATTTTATAAGAATATCTACTTTGGTAAGGTGGCTGCCTCTAAAACAAACATTTTTAAGTGTTTGTTTTTTAATAGTATGACCACTTTTTCTGCCTAATGACCGTTCCTGGTATTTGTCCTGAGTAGCCCTGCATGGCACGTTTGACAGTGGTGAGAGTGGCGATACCAGGAGGGTGGAGGAAGGGTGGGGTGGAAAGAGGGCACTGATTAAAAGGATCTACATATAACCTCCTCCCTGGGGGACAGACAACAGAAAAGTGGGTGAAAGGAGACATCGGACACTGTAAAGTATAACAAAATGATAGTTTATAAATTATCAAGGGTTAATGAGGGAGGGAGAGCAGGGAGGAAGTGGGAAAATGAGGAGCTGATGCCAGGGGCTTAGTGGAGAGAAAATGTTGTGAGAATGATGAGGACAATGAATGTACAAATGTGCTTTACACAATTGATGTATGTATGGAATGTGATGAGAGTTGTATGAGCCCCTAATAAAAATGATTTTTTTTAAATAAATAAAACTTATGAAAATTGTTTTAAGCCTTGCTTGTTTCAATCTGGAGAGTAGGGAAAACCTCCTCCACTCCGAGATAGGCACTGGGACTCTGCACAACAGGAGTGTTGCAATAACAAGACAGAGCGCCTGTGGACCAGGTGTCCATGTGCTGCTCAGACCACAGCACATCCATCTGCTCTTGCTTTGGGGGAGCTGCCATAACATCTTCTATGCAAACTCCACGAGGCACAGGGAGAAGAAGTTCATCCAAGAAACTGTCTCTGCTGAGCTCACATCGTGCTTGTACGTCTCAGTGATCCTTGGAGTTCTGCATCATATCAGGGCTGTTCATATAAATGAAAAGTCATTGAATATAATCAAAAATGTAGCTCATTTCCTTTGCATACAATTTTCTATGTAAAATTTTTTAAATCAAAAAATGATTCAAAAAGAAAAGGAAACTACCAAGCAATTAACTCTCACTCAGAAGTAAATTAAATATGTTCTTAAACACCAAAGTTGACACCTGACATGGGTTTAGTAAAACTTTACAAATATAGAACTTAAAACTGAATATTTAAAAATCATCCTCCAAATCGTTGTCTATTGGTCAATTAAAATTTACTTTAGTCATACCATAAAATTTTAAAACCACAATTGGGGTTGATTCCAACTCAGAGGCAACCTATAGAACTGAGTAGAACTACTTCTTAGAATCAAGTCTTTACAAATGCAGATTGCCTCAGCTTTCTCCCATAGAACAGATGAGGGGGTCACCCAGCTACCCTATTAATTCACAGCCCAGCCACTTAACCCATTGTTCCATGATAGAACTTTATAAGACTCTACCCAAGTTTTATTTTCAACCTTGTATTTTGTGCTTTCATTAAGGATCTTAATCCAGAATCTGAAGAAACCTGGGGGGGAAAAAACCTTTAAAATAGTGTTATTTCACCTACTCTTTCCCATGCAAAGGAAAATAAAGCCCCAAAAGTCAAAGTGCCTTGTCCAGAGTTATCTAACTAATTGTGAAGATGAATCTTGAACTCTAATAGTCTTTGCATTTTACTACTTTCCAACTATAATCTCCAACTAGATTCTCCATCACATGTTGGGCTCCCCAGAAAAGCCTCAAGAGCAGCCTCAGGTTAAAGAAATATTTTTAGCATTTTCCTTTCCACCATCTCAAACTAAGCAGCTGCACTTTAATATGTTGTACATATTGGCTTTAACATTAGATTTAATTTCCGATTTTGTGTTTCACTAATATCAGCTGAAATCCTAACTTTGAGTATCCAATTTATATTAAAAATGCACTATGAATCAAAGGAATATAACTAAACATATCAGACTCTACAAAAATAAGCAAGTTGCTAGCAACTTTAACAAGAACAACAATTACCAGGTAAATAGCCTTTAGATGGGCACCCTTCCTAAAACAGTGCTAACTTGCATTTAAATCATTAATTTGCTGTTAGGAATTGGCTGAATGGTTGGTTTTAGTCAAATTGCACTTCTTTCGTTACTTCATTTCACAGACAAAAATCCTGAAAGCAATTTTGCTTAGACTATAACTACACTTATAAGGGAAAAACGATCAACGTGTTTGTGCCCGGTATTTCCACCCCAAATAGCAGACACATTATATTGGAGATATCAGCTGCAATCATGATTTCAAAATTCTGTCACAATTTGAAATTTGGACATCACAGGAAACCTTCAGGCAAGTATAGCTGCCTCCTATCACTCTGGTTACACAGAAGGAAGTCTCTCCAATTCTAGTGGAGGAAAGCCTGTGCTCTAACAATGCCTAAAATGCCCTTCCTTGTTCGCTCCTTATGATTGGTTATCACTGAATTCAAAGGCCGTGGTGGTTCAGTGGTAGAATGCTCATCCTTAGGGGAAAGACCAGATTTAATTCCCTGCCCATGCACCTCAAACCCAACTACTACCCACATGCCAACTGAAGACCTTTGTGTTGCTGTACTGTTGAACAAGTTTCGGTGGAGTTTCCCAGATGACTAAGACATCTACTTTAAAAAAAAACAACAGCTAGTCAGAAACCTATGATCACAAAAGCCAACACTCTACCATTTCAGGAGGCAGCATCTGAGCAAAAACCAATGATGCCGAAAGAAGATGTTCAAGCTGCATGAAGCATTAACCCAAAACAAGGCTACAAGAATTGATGGAATACCCATTGAAATGTTTCAACGTGTTAATGAACCACTGGAAGCACTCACTTGTCTATGCCAGGAAATTTAGAAGACAGCTACCTGGCCAACTGACTGGAACAAATCCATATGTGTACCCATTCCAAAGAGAGGGGACACAACATAATGCAAAAATTATAGAACAAAATCATTTATATGACATGCAAGCAAAATTTTGCTGAAGATTATCCAAGAAGAACTGCAGCACTACATTGCTAGTGAGCTGCCAGGGGTTCAAGCTGGATGCAGAAGAGGACATGGAACAAGGAATATCATTGCTGATGTCAGCTGGATCTTGGCTCAAAGCAGAGAATACTAGAAAGATGCTTACTATGTTATGATACTATGGGTATCATAACAAACTGTGAATTGCCTTGAGAAGAATGGGAATTCCAGAACACTTCATTGTGCTCATGTGGAACTTGTATGTGTATCAAGGGGCAGTTGTGCAAACAGAACAAGGAAATACTACATGGTTTAAAATCAAGAAAGTTGTGCATCAGGTTTATATCCTCTTCACATATTTATTTAATCTATATGCTGTGAAAATATACAGAGAAGATGGAGTATATGAACAGAAATTCAGAATCAGGATTGGAGCAAGGCTTAATAACAACCTGCAATATGCAGATGACAAAACCTTGCTTGTGGAGTGTGAGGAGGACTTGAAGCACTTGCTTGCTGACAAAGGTAAGGATTCTAGCCTTCTGTATGGATTACAACTCAATGTAAAGATAACAAAAATCTTCCCAACTAGGCAAATAATAGTTCTCTATAACAGATGGAGAAAAGGTTGAAGTTGTCCAGGATTTTGTCTTTCTTGGATCCACAATCAATGTTCATGGAAACAGCAGTCAAGGGATCAAACAATTTCATTGCATTTGGATAAATCTGGTGACACAGACCTCTTTAAAGCATAGAGCTTACTTTGAGGATTAAGATGCACCTGACCCATGCCATGGTGTTTTCAATCACCTCTAATGCATGTGAAAGTTGGACTTTGAATAAGGAATGACAAAGAAGAATTGATGTGTTTGAATTGTGGTGCTGGAGAAGAATCTTAAAAGTACCAAAAAACCAAGAAATTGGTCTTGATAGAAATATGACCAGAATGCTTCTTGGAGGCAAAGGTGGTAAATATTTGTCTCGTGCACTTTGGATGTGTTCTTAGAAGAGACTAGTCCATTGAGAAGGCCATCGTGCTTGGTAAAGTAGACAGTCAGTGTAACAGAAGAAGGCCCTCAACAAGATGGAATGACACAGTGGCTGCAACAATGGGCTCACACATAAGAACATTTGTGAGGATGGCACAAGACCAGGAAGTGTTTAATTCAGTTGTACACGGGGTCACTATGAGTCTGAACCAACTGGATCACACTTAACGACAGCCAAACCACTGAAAATCCTGGCCCAGCCAGGATTGGTCAACACAAAAGCTAAAAAAGTTATCAAAAAAGAACTAACATATCCGACTTTCTAGCTACAAATTCGGGAATTCCATCTTCCCATCTCAGGATGCCAGCTATGAGTTGGACGCTAACAACAGCAACAACAATGACAGCAAAGGCACAGACCCTTGCGATTGGTATGTTCTCTACGGAGACTGGTATCTACACCTATGAAACTGTTTCAAGGAATATTGGCTCCTCAGAGACATTAAGTTTTTAAACAAGTCAAGTTCCCTCACCTACCCAATGTAGACATCATCTTGAACCTGGAGACACAATATCTCCCAGAAGACTGAGCAAATAGTTATGTTAACTTTTAGAAGTTTCTAGATAAAAAGGCACAACTGATGCTACCATTTGAGCCAGTTAGTGTTCCTTTTAGATAGAGTGATGTCAAGCAAACTTCAGAGTCTAAATATTAGTTGAAGGCAAATAGAAAACTGTATGTTACAGTTCCTGATGGAAGGCCTCAAAGTGATTATTAATACCTCTGATAGACTCAGAATTCGTAACAGATAAAAAAACTGTGATTATGCATTAGACTGTGTGGATCATAACCACTATGGAAAGCATTGAAAAGAATGAAAATTCCAGAACTCTTCATTGTGATCATGTTGAACCTGTACATGGATGAAGAGGGAGTTGTGCAAACAGAATGAGGGAATGCTGCATGATTTAAAACCAGAAAGCTGTGTGCCATGGTTGTGTCCTCTCACCATACACATTCAATTTGTATGCAGAGCCAGTAATCAGAGAAAATGGGTTATATGAAAAAGAATGTGGCATCAGGTTTGGAAGAAAGCTTATTAACAAAACAGATGACACAACCTTGCTTGCTAAAAACGAGGAGGAATTGGAGCACTTGCTGATGAATTTCAAGGATTGCAGCCTTCAATATGAATTATAGTACAATGTAAAGAAAACAAAAATTCCTCAAAATGGGCCAACAGGTAACATGATAAATGAAGGAAAGATTGAAGTTGTCAAGGATTTCGTCTTGGTTGGATCCACCATCAATGTTCATGGAGCAACAGGAGAGAGATCAAAAGATGTGTTGTACTGGGTAAATCTGTTGCCTAAGACTTCCTTAGACTCTGAAAAGCAAGGATGTTACTTGATGACCAAGCCATTTTCTTTTTCTTTCTCTTTTTCCCAATTGGTATTTCAACTGCCTCATATACATGTGAAACTTGGGTATTGAACAAGGAAGACCTAAGAAGAATGGATGTGTTTAAATGATGGTGCTGGAGAATATTGAAAGTATTCGATTGCCCAAAGAACCAGCTTTTGGGTTTCTAAAGAAATATACTATACATATTTCACAGCCATCGATTGCCCAAAGAACCAGCAAAGCTATCTTGAAAGAAGTACAGACAAAATGTTCCTTAGAAGCAAGAATGGGGAGACTTTCTCTTACATACTTGGGATATGTCATCAGGAGAAACCAGTATCAGGAGAAGGACATCATGTTTGGGCAAGTGCAGGGGCAGCGACAAAGAGGAAGGTGCTCGACAAGATGGATTGACACAGTGGCTGGGACAATGGGCTCAAACATGAGAACAATTGTGAGAATGGCACAATTCTGAGCAGTGTTTCCATCTGTTGCACATAGATTTGCTGTGAATCAGGACTGACTAGATGCACCTAATAATAACAACCAAAACTGCAAACTTCCATAGGATCTTACTCCACAAGAATATTAACCACAATGACTTTTGTCTCCAACAGTTAGTGATAAATAACCAGTTAGGACTGGCTAGTTCATGCTATGATTATAAAACAATCCCAAACGTACTGATTTACAGTAGAATATGTTTACATCTCATTCACAGTGAAATTTCATCATACATGATCTGTTACAGATCATGCTCACTTCAGGACCTGTACTGAAAGAATGTTATTTTATCTGAAGCAGTACCAGTCATCTTGACAGATGAGAAAGAAGATGCTGAAAAGCATGGATGGACTCTGAATGCTTTTCCCAGAATTTAAATAGTTATCACTTCCTCTCACATATCAAGGCTAAACCTAAAGTCTATAGAAGGAGAGAAAATGCAATCCTTACTCATGGAAGAAATAATGGAAAAAAACAACAATAATTTGTCTACCTCAAGGACTTACAAGGAAAAGCAAAGAAGAGTGTTTTATACTTCAATAGACAAGACTATGATGACTAGGAGGAGGCCAAAGACAGGGGGTGGAACAGGGAGAGGAGAGAACTGGGTTGTTGATGCGAGAGGGAAAAAGGGGGTGGGGTGGGGAAGAAGCACATAAGGTTTAATAGGACATTGTTGTTGATTTTGTTTTTTGAGATGGGCTGTGAAATATGTATAGTATATTTCTTTAGAAACCCAAAACAAACAAACAAATAAACAAAATCCCTCAAGATTCCTTATCCTTGAAACCTAAATAGTGATGTGAGTGGCTTTAAAAAAAAAGAAAAGAGAAGGAAAATAAAATTGAAATGGGCTTGGGAGCTTTATTGGCAAACAAGTTCATCTCAAACAAACACAGGAAATTACAACTTTATGGGGCCTTGCATAATCCCTTTCTGAAACATTTTAAATGTGAGAAAAGTTTTTTGTTTGTTTGTTTGTTTTGTTTTGTTTTTTCTAAAATTCAATCAAAATCTTCTTCCTTACACTTAAAAACCAAAGTCTGAGAGAAAAGGAAAGACAGACTTGTTAGAACAATGGTGGCTTGGGGACTCCTGAGACTATTGTTCTAAACTAGTCTTTGAATTTGGAGTTAAAAAAGACAAATAATAGAGTGGCTTATAAGATGAACAATACAACCTATGAGTTATGTGCTCCCTTAAATAATCAGCTAGTAGGGACCAAACAGTCAATATTCATCCTAAAACAAAAATGAGAAGGCAAGGGAGGGTTATTAGGGGGGCTGGATTAACATAACAGAACAATGAAAAAAATAAAAACTTGACACATTGTTCAAAATATAACCAACGTAATGAAATAATTTGTATAAAAATCAATACATGGGCACGCAATTTAATGCAAACTTTCACCTAAAATACAATAAAGTATTCATAATTTAATCTAAATCTTCACAAAATCTGCTGCACAAGACTTCTTTAGAATATTGGAGAGCAAGGATGTTACTTTGAGGACTAAGGTGCACATGACCCAAGCCCTGGTACTCTCCATCGCCTCATATTCATGTGGAAGTTGGACACTGAATGAGGAAGACTAAATCAGAACCGATGCATTTGAAGCTTGGTGCTGATGAAGAACACTGAAAGCACCGTGGATGGCTAACATGACAACCTGATCTGTATTGGAAGAAGTGTGGCCAGAGTGCTCCTTACAGGCCAGGTTAGAAAGACTTTGTCTTATATCATCAGCAGAGACCAGGCCCTGGAGAAGGACATCATGTTCGGTAAAGTGGAAGGGTGGTGAAAAAGAGGACAGCCCTTTGATTGGATGGATTGACATGGGCGTGCGGCAATGGCCTCAGGCATAGGCACATTGTGAGGGTGGGCGGGACCATGCAGTGTTTTGTACTGTTGTGCACAGGATTGCTTTGGGTCAGAGCCGACTCGATAGCACCTGACAACAAATCTTCTACTCAACATAAATCTATACAATATTTATAAATATCGATATAAGCACATAATATCACCCTATGGAGGAAACAGAGAATAGTTCTACCCTCCAGGTGGGAAGAAAAACCTGTGTGTCCTTTATATGAACAAATTACAAGTGGTATCCAACAAAGAAATATAAAAGCAGAGAAAAGAAAGCTGATGACATAAGATGGAAATTAAGGAAATGTTACATTTCCAAGCAAATGTTCCCACTTCTTTCAACCCTTTCATATATGCCATGACTTCTAGACGCTTTACTTCCTCAAATCAGTATCAGTCTTGAAGTATGTTGCCCACAAAGACAGTGATACAGATCTACTCTGGATTAATTGATGGATTGAATATAAAAGCACCACAAACCCATTAGTGTTTCTTATCCCATTTGGAACGCAAGGAACGAAAATAATAATCAAACCAAACTAATTGGTCTTTTTTGCACATGTGTAAATATTCCATTTCTCCCCTTATCCTATGGGGGTGGGGGGGACAATGCATTGTCACTGAGTCCCAACCCTATCAGACAGAGTAAACAGTCCCTGTCATTTTCTGAGGCTGTAACAGTTTATGGGATTAGAAAGCCTCAATTTTCTTCTAGGATTAGCAGCCCAATGCATAACCATGACCCCACCAGGATTCCTGTGCAATTGGTTTCTTATTAGATCCAATATTTTCAACCAACAAAAGCATCTTTCTGATATCCAATAAATTTGCAATGCCCTCGGCTGTGAATGCCTTCCAATAAGACGAACATGCCATCACTGGCCTCCTCGTCAGTACACATCAGTAAGAAAACAGTGGCACTGGGTTATATTAATACCACCGGTCTTCCAACCACCAGCTTAATTTCTGAATTATTCTGCCAATTTCTACCATGTGATTCAAACCATTCCCCAGCTCACAACACCCCAAATTCTCTCTAAGATTTCAAAAGGAATTTGGTCAAACAATGAAGTCTGAAATTCTGCCTGTAAAGTGTGAAGGACACTCCTTTCCCTAGTCCATGGAGAAGGGTGACTCTCAAGACTCCTAGGAGGAAGGACTTACCCTACGGCTTGGACAGAACGGAAGCAAGACGAGCCTGGGGCATCTTGTAGAGCCAGAAAGTAAGGACCCACAAAAACATTGAAAAAAAGCTGGTGTGAGCCTACCCCTACTTGATCGCTGAGGACATAGGGGGTGCATTAGCAAAAGTGGGGAAGAAAGCAGATGGTGCCCAGCTATCAAATGATACAGCATCTGGGTCTTACAGGCTTGAAGACAAACAGACGGCCATCTAGCTAAGAAGCAACAAACCCACAAGGAAGAAGCACACCAGCCTACCCCGACACGAATGCTGAAGACAAAGCGGGTACATAAGCAAATGCGGTGAAGAAAGCTGATGGTGCCAAGCTGTCA
>NW_022103918.1:6464748-6466570 GCF_000313985.2 Echinops telfairi | reverse complement strand
AAAAAAAGAAAAAGGCTGGTGTGTAATGTCAAAGAAGACCAGAAACCAGCCAAAAGAGAGCCCAGTGAAGAAATCAGGAACAATCTGAGCTACAAAACTGATGAAGTAGTACTCAATTACAGGTAGACAATAAAAATCCATAAATCCATATTGATATAGATTACTCAATTAATTCATAAACCTTGTGTAATTAGTGTACCTTACCTCATATGCAAAAGAATTCTGAGTAACGTTTGTAGCTAATCCTCCCTAAAGCATAACTCCCTCCTCCTTAAGTGTGGGCTGCGCACAGTGACTTCCTTCCAATAAGTACAATGTGTAGAGGTAAGAAAACAAAAATAATTTTACAGTGGAAAAACCTACTTCGGCCAGTTGATTAAGTTCATAAATCATGTGGCTAGTATGTGCCCTTGATAGGATGTGAAGAAAACGGCACTTCGCTTCTGTGATCTCCCTCCAAAAGCTCAGCACCAGCCTAATCTTGTGAGAGGCCTCCAACGAATTCCAACAGAGGAACGTTCTACCAGACACCTGACCAGTACTGCGTCAAGGTAGCCAAAAGCAAAGACTACGAAAACGCCACGGCCAAGAGGAGAGAGACGAACGAGACACGGGGATGAACTGTAACATTGGTATTCTCCACAGCGTTCTAAAACGGGAAGAAAAGACACTCGGGGAAAATGGAGCGAACTATATGCATCTCAGTTCTTAATAGTGCACCAATATTGGTTCTTTAATTGAAGCAAATCTATCATACTAATGTAGCTATTAATAATAAGAGACTGTGGGGAATATGAATATGGAAATTCTTTTTACTATTTGCTTAACTTTTCTTTTAAAAAAGGAAGGAAGAGCCAAAGGATATTAGGACAAGGCAAGTAAAGCATTCTGCCTTACATGGCGATGTCAATAGGTGATCTTTAATGGGACTCAGCAGTTCTCAACTTGTGGGTCACAACCCCTTTGGGGGTCGAACAATCCTTTCACAGGCATCTCCTGATGCATAACAGTAGCAAAATTACAGTTATGAAGCAGCAACAAAAATAATTTTATGATTGGGGGTCACAACATATGGAACTGTATTAAAGGGTCTCTGCTTTAGAACCACTGATGTAACTCAAAATTAAGAAAAATATATACATCATTGCTTTCCTATAACAAAATCCAACCCCTTTGATGGTATTGACAAAGTAATCCTTGCAACTCAAGCATAACCTGTCTAATTATTTCTAAGACATTAATTGGCAGTGAAAAAGTCTAAAACAAACTGATAACCAATATTCTGGATTCCATAATAGGTGTTTTCCCCTATGTGAAGATTCCTTTCTCCATATCCAGGAGTGAGGAGAGAGGGGAAAATACATGGTTGACACCTTCCTCCGAGATGCAAAGCAGGACGTCTCAAGAAGAGAAGGCACAGAGGGACCTAACAACAGGCATCGATCAGCTGAGAGAGCACTCATGAGGAATGTGAAAGGAGCCTCCACATCCTAGGGGAGTCTGAGGAGTTATTCAGAATGGCAAACCCGACTCTTCAATCGGCACAGGCCCCACCCCCACATTGGTTTGAATTCTGTCACTCTAAACCTGAGATCTAGAATAACTGACCACTTGCAAGTTCCACTGGACAAAATCACACTTATTTTCTTATCTTTTTTTTCTCACCCTTATTTTATTACTGATCACTTTTTTCTCCTTTTCAGGGTTTACACGGGCGCACTCGCGGCATTGTGGTTACAAGTAGATACAGTCTCAAAACCCCAAAACACAGTTCTACCCTGTCCGACAGGCTCACTAAGAATCCAAATGGGTTTGAGGACAG
>NW_022103918.1:6461995-6463607 GCF_000313985.2 Echinops telfairi | reverse complement strand
CAAATGTTTTGAGAATGATGATGGCAACAAATGTACAAATGTGCTTGACACAGTGGATGTATGTATGGATTGTAATGAGTTGTACGAGCCCCCAATAAGATTATTTTTTTTTAATTTCCTTTGCCAAACTCCTTACATCACCCTGATTCTCCACAAATACCAGTTATCACAATTTGTATTTAGAGGGACAGAAAAATTCATTTGTTTCTTTTTCTTCAAAACTGGTCATATGAAATATGCAGAAAGACAAATCCCAAGACTTAAATGTTTTCCTTAAAATACAAAAAAATGGTAAAAGGTGGTTCTTTGGCACAACTTTATTTTCATACACTACATTCTTCCTAAAACGTCCTGTTGGTGACTGCTAACCTTCATGTCCGTGGTTCAAACCCATCAGCCACTCTGAAAGTGAAAGATAGAACTGTCTTTTTTCGTAAAGATTTGCATTCTAAGCAACCTAAGGAGCCATTTCCCTTTATTTAGAGGGTCACTATGAATCAGAATCAATTGAGCAGCAGTGGGTTACATCATTCCTGTGTTGAGTTTTTATAGGTGGCTTATCATCCTATAGTGAAATACTAAGTCAATATTACATAGGTAAAGATTACTTAACCACAAATTTGGCTAAAATATATAGTCAATCGATAAATGAAGGCTCACAGTTTTCTGAATGCTGGGTCAAATTCTTTTGCAATGATAACATCTGTTCTATTATATTTCTTACAGAAGCTTTTAACCACATAAAGGTTTCAAATAGGAAGATTATTAATTAGTATTTTCTAGTGAAAAAATCTACTGATTTATCTAGATAATTTGAAAACGTGAGCTATAACAAGGAATTGATAGCATTATTATTCCAGTCAGTTTTTTAACTCCCTATAAACTAAAACTGAGTGAGGGACATTTTGAATCAAGACAAGCTATTAGCCTGCTCTTTTTTCAGATAAGTTAAAAATTAAGCAAATGTATGAAGACATGAACTCAAGTAAAGCTAGCATGTCATATTATTCTTTAGGCTGATACAGTCGGTCATTGTCAAGTATGCAAAAACAGAAGAACACATGAAATAAGAAGTTCAGAAACTCCAAATTCATTTGGAAATCAATATTATCTTTACATTAATATTTTCTGTATGTTAATATTAATAATTAAAATTTCATTAATATTCCCCAAATACTAACTACTCTCAATACTCAAAATACATTTTATTTTCAAATTTTTAATAATCCATCATTTGGATCATGTCATATAAACTTAAACTCTTACTCCTTTTAACATGCTTAATGGAACACATCCAACATTTCATCAAGTCAAGCCTGACTTACAGTGACACTATAGGGCAAAGTGGACTCACTCCCTAGAGTTCTCGAGGCTTAAGTCTTTACAGAAGCCGAAAGCTTCAGCTAGTGGATTCGAACTGATGACCTTGCAGTTAGCAGACCAATGTTGAACCAACTATTCTACCAGGGCTTCTTGTTTAAAAGAAAGTTGTCCACAGAGCCACACTATATCTATAGTGTTTCACACAGTTTCTAAGACCCACGAATACTTCATGATAGATAGATAGATAGATAGATAGATAGATAGATAGATAGATAGATAGATAGATAGA
>NW_022103918.1:6458815-6460014 GCF_000313985.2 Echinops telfairi | reverse complement strand
GCACCATGCCCTGTCTCCAATGAAGTTTCTCAGATAGAAAGAGTGCATCTATATGGGGACATCTAGTGGCAGAGAGAAACCAATGCAATTTTTAACTAATAATGCTAGCCTCTACCTTTTTGCTCTATCTTCATTATACAGCAGAGCTGGAGTGGGAGTGGGGCATGGACTCCTGAACTCGGAACAGTGTCTATGTATTTCTAGCAGCACTTGAAAAGCAGCTTGAAAAAGCAAAGCATTTGAATAGAATCTTTTTTTCGACATAATAAAACTAGGCATTTAGTTGAGATAGGTTTATACCCACCGGGTGACTATATTCTCTCAAGTACTAGTACTAGTAAAATGTAAATGACAGTTTTACTTAAATTAATCTCCCTAGAAACATCAAAAGTTACAGCAATCTAAAGCCCTTCCGTGTTTAAGAACCTTAGTTTAATAGCATTATGTATTAAAGCATCAAGTGTAAATCAATATGACCATAATAAAATAACTAATAGAAAACTAATGATCTATATCACAGTTGAAATCATTAAAACGAAATGACTGTGGATCTTAATTAAACCAGCATCCTAAAGATATAGTCTCAGGTGACTCTTTTATAGGAATCTTTCTTTAAACAGAGGTTAATAAGCAAAAGCTTACCACAGTGAAAATATTTTTATTTTTCTCATTACTTTTCTTTGCTGCTAGAACGGAAAAGGCAATTGTTGCAGTCAAATCATCCTAGAAGCTACCATCCCCCCAAAAAATAGGAAATGTTTTTTTCAAAGTTATGTATTTGTTTTCTTTTTTTACAAAACAACACCTTATCGCCTTCAAAATACTCTCCATTACACATAATAAATTTGTCAACTCCGTAATTCCGTTCTTGGAAACGTTTTTCAAACTCATCTGTTTGGATGGGTGACCGCACCTCCCTCACATTTTTCTTCCCCTCGTCTACATCATCAAATCACTGTTCTTTCGTGTCCCTCTTTGTTCGCAGAAACAAAAGACGGCACAGGGAGGGAAGTCAGGTGAGTCAAGTGTGTGGGGCAAGAGAGGTATGCTGTTTTATAGCAAAAACTGCCACACTGAGATGGCTGCGTGAGCAGGTGCATTATATGGTGGCAAAACCAGTCCCCCATCTGCCACCAATCAGGCCTTTTTTGTTGCACACTGTTACGTAATCTTTTAAGAACCTCTAATCAAACAGAAAG
>NW_022103918.1:6454523-6456458 GCF_000313985.2 Echinops telfairi | reverse complement strand
TTTATATAAACTTTAGATATATGAATGGATTTTGAGCTTTCACTTAATCATAAAACCTAATCTAAAAACAATAACTTCTTAAGATGTGGCCAGCGCAATACTAACCCTCATGAAGAGATCGCTGACGATATGGGTGCTATCATAAAGTGTAGTAAACAAATCATAAGGGTCCTGGCTATCCAAAAAATAACATCTAGGTTCTTAAAGGCTTGTCTTAAAACAAGCAGCTATCTAAGTGAGGAGTGAACTAAGTTCACTCTCAAGGAGCATGCCAGCCTGTGTGATCCAAGGACTGTAAATAATATAATCCAAAATTAGAGGAGAGAGTTGTATTAGAGTTTAAATCTTGAGCAACCAATTTACAGAAGGCTATGGATGACAGTGAAAACCCAAAGTTTATTTGTAGATTCTCTATGTGGATTAAGTTTCCATTTAACTCCCTCAGACCCTTGACTTGCGTTGTGACTAGACTTGCCCTCAGACAGAATGCATCGGAGAGCAGATTAATGCACTATAGTTGGTTTAAAATTTAACCTATTATCATTTGCTTTCCCTTTTGACCCATTTTTAATTTGCTCTGGTTTCCTTTGATTTTTTATTTTGTATTGAGGTCTTTCTGCATTTTACTTTACTGTTTTTGTTGGGATTTTTGGTATGATTTTCTTTTTATGAAATATAGCATAGGTAATCCTTAAAGGCAGTAACTAGGGTTCCTTAGAGTTATGAGAGGGGAGATTGGAGGATAATTGGGAGTTACCAGTAATGGGAACAAGTAAGAAAATGTTCTAGATTTGATTGTGATGATTGCACAATTATTTCTAATATAGTTAAACCATTGAATTGTCTAAAAATAAAACAATACAATACAAAAGTGCAGCCAATGAGCTAATGTAGACTTATGGCAAACTTTCTTAATCCAAGTGGGGCAAAATAGGGAAAAGTTATATCTTTATGCATTTTAAAATTATTAGGATGGTTATGAGAATTTGTAACCATAAATCATTTGGATATTAAGTATGCATTTCTCCTATATTTTATGATGAAATATATCATCTGCCAAAAACTTTTCTTAGATTTCAATAGACACAATAACTGTTGGAAAACCTCATGGAAAGAATAGAAATATTGTCAGATACCAAATCTCATAAAAAGAAGCAGAATGTGCAGATAGTGCCAGAAGATGAGCCTCTCAGGCCAAACAGCAATCAAAGTATGACTGACGAAGAGCTGACTTTTCAAAGTAGGGTTGATCATAATCATGGTGGAGTAAGCCTGTGAGAGTACAGCCTTTGGATCTTCATTTGTGATGGTGCACAACCCAGAATGAGAAGAAACAGCTACAAGCATCAATTAATAACTGGAACTTATAATGCACTATGAATCTAGGAAAATTGTAAGTTGTATCAAATGAAATGGAAACATAAGAATCAAAATTCTAGTCATTTAGTGAGCTGAAATGGATTTGTATCGGCCATTTTGAATCAGAAAATCATATTGTTTACTGTGCTGGGAATGAGACATTCAAGAGAAATGGTGTTACATTCATCATCAAAAAAAGGACATTTCGTGCTCGCTTCGGGAGCACATATACTAAAAAGAACATTTCAAGATCTATCTTAAAGTCTAATGTTGTCTGTGATAGAATTATATTTATCCAAATTAAAGGAAATAGAATGATTACAACTATTATTCACATTTATGCACCAACCATCAAAGCTAGTGATGAAAATGTCTTCAGTCTGAAATTGATCATACAATCAAGATACATTGATAATAATGGCAATTGGAATGTATAAGTTGGACACAAAGAAGAAGGAATGGTGTTTTGAAAATAAAAAGTATAGCGTCTGGGGTCTTAAAGGCTTGAAGGTAATCAAGTGGCCATCAAGCTCAGAAGCAACAAAGCCCACATGCAAGAAGCACACCAGCCTATGC
>NW_022103918.1:6452542-6453656 GCF_000313985.2 Echinops telfairi | reverse complement strand
CAACATCTGTGGGAAGAGAAGATGGAGAAGCTCAATGTTAGCAGCTGAAACATGGTCAGGCTGATTGTGGAACACATTATCAATTGGTCATATATAAGTTCATATTGAAGTTGAAACTACTGAACACAATTCCATGAGAGCCAAAGTATAACCTTGAGTCTATCCCATCCAAATTTCAAGAATAGCTCAAGAACAGATTTTCAGTATTGAACACTAATGACAAAAGACCTAATCAGCTGTGGGATGATATCAAGAACACCAACTATGAAGAAAGCCAAAGGTCATTAAAAACAAAGGAAGAAAGAGAAGATCAAAGTGGAAATCCTAAGAGACTCTGAAACTTGCTCTTCATCATAGAGCTGCTAAGACAAATGGACGAACTGATGAAGTCAAAAAGCTCATCAGAAAGTCTCAAAAGTAGTTCAAGAAGACAATATCAAATATTACAATGAAATGTGCAAAAGCCTAGAATTAGAAAACCAAAAAGGAAGAGCACACTCAGCATATCTTAAACTGAAAGAACCAAAGAATAAATTCAAGCCTTGAGTGGCAATACTGAAAGATTCTACAGGAGAAATATTGAATGATGCAGAAAGTATCAAAAGATGAAAAGAATGCACGGAGTTGCTATACCAAAAGCCAGCATTTCAGCAGGTAGCGTATAAGCCACCAATAGCACTGAAGGAAGAATTTCAAGCTGTATTAAAAGCTGCTCCAGAATATCAATTGAAAAGTTTTAACAAGATAATAAAGTACTGGAAGCACTCTCTTGTCTATGCCTAGGAAATTTGGAAGACAACTATTTGGCCAACTGACTGGGTGAGATCCCTATCTGTGCCCATTCCTAAGAAAGATGACCTAACAGAATATGAAAATTACACAACAATGTCATTACTATCACATACATGGAAAAGCTTGCTGAACATCATCCAATAATGATTGCAACAGTACATTGACAAGGAGTTGCCAGAGATTCAGGCTGGATGCAGAAGAGGGCATGGAATTAGGGTATCATTGTTCCTGGCAGATGACTCTTGGCTGAAAGCAGAGAATATCAGAAAGATGTTTACTTGTGTTTTGTTGACTACACTAAAGCATATTTGATTGTGTGGAT
>NW_022103918.1:6442271-6443239 GCF_000313985.2 Echinops telfairi | reverse complement strand
AATAGCAATTGTGAGGATGGCACCAGACTAGACAGTGTTTTGTATTCTTTTATACACAGGATCACTTTGCGTGGGAACCAGCTTGAGGGCATAGTGGCTCAGTGCTTGTCCATTACCCACCAGCTGTTCTGCAGGAGAAATATGTGGTAACCTGCTTCTATCCATAAAAAGTTATAACTTCAGAAACTACATGGAGCAGTTCTATTCTGCCCTTTGATGTTGATATGGGTAAATATTGACTCAATGACAATAAGTCATGTATGTATGTTTAGTTGTAACAAGAGTTCACAATGGCACGATGTTTAAGGTCAGTGATTCAAAACCACCCAGGGACAGCTCGGAAGACAGGCCAGCGGAGCTGCTTCTGCAAGTCACATTCTGGAAAGCCCTGTGCAGTAGTTCTACTCTGCACACAGGAGACCGTCATGAGATAGAGTTAGCTCTGTGGGAAGTAACCACAACAGCCAGAAGGACAATGTGTTTGTAGATAGGTGTTGAATGGATAGATGGATGGCTAGATAGATGATAGATAGATATAGATAGATAGATAGATAGATAGATAGATAGATAGATAGATAGATAGATAGATAGATAGATAGATAAGAAACTAAATCTGTGTGAAATACTTGGAGCCCTGACACCCCAGTAGAAATAACACCTTGTGTCCAGATCTTGATTTCTGAATACCTACTAGAAACTAAGGCTGTTTGAAGAAATGGCTGGGGTGAGGGAAAATGCAAGAAGAGCCAGGAGCACCTTTTCATACCAAAAATCCAGGAATGTGCAAAAAAAATGATAGTGAAATACCAACTGGGCTCCTTGAGATTAGAGTCAGTTATGCATATTTAGCAGGAACATGATAGAAAGCAACGACAATAATCAAGAAGCCCAAATTTAGGAGCATTCCTCAACAAAACTGACAAATTTATTTTCAAACATTTCAAAATCTTGAAAGCCAAGGTAATACC
>NW_022103918.1:6438382-6439839 GCF_000313985.2 Echinops telfairi | reverse complement strand
GAAATGAAAGCGGAAAAAGAAAGGGCTCCTGATATGTACTTCTTTGAATAAAAATGGTAGCTCTACATCGTGAAAATTCTATGTAGGACAAATTTCTAGCGATATCATACAGTGTCCTTACGGACCCTCCTATTGGCCTAAATGGTATGATGCAAAGCAATCACCATGAGTTTATATGAGGAAAAATGTATGTCTCCAGACCCCCCAAAATAACTTATCAAATCTTATCAAATAACACGTAACACTTAAGGTAACATTAACATATAGTAAAAGCAGGAGTGATATGATAAATATACAGTCCCTATCAAGTAAAAATCATGTAGACACCACTCTCACTGCTCATGGTCTCTGTAACAGCTTGCTGCAAAGCAAATGCTAGCTTTGTTTCACCACCTTCTGCTGTTGTTGTTGTTGTTTGGTAAAATCAAAAATCTTGTTTGGATTTCTTTCACTTAGCAAAAGCAGGTACCAATGTAGGTCTTTCTTAAAAGTGAAGGGATATAAACTGAGCTTTCAAAAACTAGGGGTTTTATTAGTTCTTATCCAAAGGAAATAACATAAGAAGGGCATTAACTTGTCATTTGAAATAGGAATAAAGAATGAATTTACATTTGAACACAGCCAATGACCTATTAGGAAATATAATCCTGAAGACTTGCACTGGTGCGATAGAGCAGACATAGAGTTTGAAATGGGCAAAATGTTCGTTCTACACTCTGGAAACTTTCTTAGAGGATGCAGCACCAGCTGGGAGAAGATACAGCACTATGTAGAACAATCAGTTTGGGCTAAAACCTAGAGCCCACTCCAACACTTGCCTTTGCAATATCACATGGTCTACAATAATTAAATTTCCTTTCTGAAGGTTGTGTTCTTTGGAAGGATGAAAAAGGAATCCCTTTATTTTAAAAGTCTGGTGTCATCAAGTTTCTAGCAGATAAAGGGCAGCATCCATTCCTCACCAAGTTATTATTCTTACATAAAATTGGATTTCTAGATTATTCGACGTCATCCTATAAAGGATTTTAAGCAACACACAACAACAAAAAAACACATAGGAAAATATCAAAAATAAATCCAGAGAAACTATACAGGATGCAGGTAATTCATTTTTCATTTCAAATTTACTAGTTCCCAAAAAATTGCCATTGAATCAATTCTAACTCATAGTGACTTCATACAGGGCTCCTGAGATGGTAAATCTTTACAGGAGCAGAAGATCTCTTCTTTGTCCATCAGAGTAACTGGTAACTTTGAACTGCCAACCTTATGGTTAGCACCACCAGGACTCTTAGCTTTGGTACAGCCAGTATATCAGTCCATCTCATTGAGGGTCTTCCTCTTTTTCATTTCACTTCTATTTTACCAAGCATGGTGTCCTTTTCTAGGGACCTCACATGTCCAAAATATGTGAACTGAAGTTTCACCATCATGACTGTAATTATTCCAAGATAGAT
>NW_022103918.1:6427367-6434668 GCF_000313985.2 Echinops telfairi | reverse complement strand
TTCATTGGTGCTATACTGCACCCTGACTGGCTCGTCTCCTCCCCATGGCCCTTCTATAAGGGGATGTCCAGTTGCCTACAGATGGGTCTTGGGTCCCCAATCTGCCTTCCCCCTCATTCAAATTGATTTGATTTTTTGTTCTTTGATGCCTGATAGCCGATCCCTTTGAAACCTCATGATCACACAGGCTGGTGTGCTTCTTCCATATGGGCTCATGATCAAGTAGGATTCATACGAAGTATGTAAGAGTGATTCAACATTAAAAAAACTATCAATATAATCCACCACATAAACAGAACAGAGGGAAAAAGCCATATGATTATATCAATAGCAGCCATTATTTTGGTTGTGGTTTTTGTTTTATTGTTTTAAATCATTTTTTGGGGGGGGGGGGCGTTCTTGATTAAAAATTTTTTAACTTAATAAAATAGAATTACAAGGGATTTTCCTCTACATAACAAAGGCCATTTATGCAAAATCCATGACTAGCATCTCACTTCATGGAGAGAAACTGAAAATATTCCACCTCTGAATAGAAACCAGGCATGGTTGCCATTTATCACCACTCTTATTTAATATTATCTAAGGTGTCTTAGAACTATAATATTATCTAAGGTGTCTTAGAACTATAAGACACCAAAGGCCTCCAAACTGGCACAGAAGAAACAAAACTTTATTTGCAGATGACATTACCTAATATATAGAAAAACCCAAAGATTCAATTTATATAAGCATCCTGGAATAATTTTTAATGGCAATGTAGCAGGCTGTAACATCCATATACAAATAAAGTTGGATTCCTGCATATTAAAAAGAGGGCTCTGAAAATGCAATTAAAAGAACTATGCCATTTGCAATAACTACACAAAAGATAAAATTCTAAAGAATAAATATAACTAGAGGAACAAAAGGCTTATACAAAGAAAACTATGAAACACTTCTACAAGAAGCCAAACAAAACAAAAACTTCCACAAATGGAAGAATACCCCATGCTCATGAACAAGTAGACTTAATATGGTGGAAATGCCAAGAATACTCTATAAATTCAATGCAATTCTGGTCCAAGTTACAGCAAAATTCGTCAAAGAAATGAAAAAACTAATCACCAACTTTCTAAAGAAAGAAACGCAAGATAAACAAAACACTAGTAAAAAATAAAAACAAAATAAAAGGTCTTCCCTTCCCTGATTTTAAACCTACTATGTAGCCATATAATCAGAACAGATTGGTATTGGTACAAAAGATATGCAGCACAATGGATAAGAAGAGAGAACCAAGAAATACAACCAAGCACCTAGAGACACCTTATCCTGATAGAAGACTGAAAGGCAGTAAGTGGGGGAGAGATAGCCTTTTCAATAAACGGTGCTGGAAAAATTGGATCTGCATTTGTAAAAGAATGGAACAAGATCCACATTTCACACCTGCACAAAAACAAGCTCAAGATGACTCAAAGACCTAAATATAAACCCTAGAACCATAAGGATCATCAACAAAAAAATGGAGACAAACGTAAGGGCTCCAATACAAGGCATAAATACACTACCAGACATAAGAAAAAGCAGCCAGACTACAGAAGATAAAATAGAGGACTGGGACCTTCTATATATATGGTATTTATGTAAATCAAAATGTTTCATCAAAAGAGTAAAGAGACAACCCACAAATTGGGACAAAAAATATTTGGCAATGATGTGTCAGATAAAAAGGCTAATTTCAAAAATCTATAGAAAATTACATGTTAATAAGAAAAACGCAAATAATCCAATCAAATTTGGGCACAAGACATAAATAGACAACTTATTAAAGGTGATATCCAGTCAGTCAACAGTCATATGAAGAAATGTTCACATTCATTAGCTATATGAGAAATTCAAAACCCTTCGCAAAATTCAGAAAGTAGTAAGTGCTGGAGAGGCCGTGGAGAGATTGGAACATCCATATATTGCTGGTGGGATTGTAGAATGGTACAGCCACTATGGAACACTTCCTGAAATAAATGCAAATGCAAAAACCTAGTGATCCTGCAATCTCTCTACTTGATACATAGTTTAAAAAATAAAGAACAAAACAGGGACAGATGTATGCACACTTGTATTAAATGCAGCAACTTCTTGAATAACAAAAAGATGGAAATAATTGAAACCTCTGTCTTTGGAAGAATAGATAAATAAGTTCTGCTACACACAATGGAATAGTACGCACATTAAAAACAAAGACAAGTCTATCAAACACCTCATGACACGGACAAAAGTGGAGGACATTATGCTCAGCAGAGTTAGTCAACCTTGTAAAGTCAAATATGAAGCCTTTCTTGAAGCTAAACAAGCAGCCATCTAACCAGGAAACAACAAAGCCCACATGGAAGAAGCACACCAGCCTGTGTGATCACCAGGTGATGAAGGGATGAGGTATCAGAAAACACATTGCATTGTGAATGTGGGGAAGTGTGGAGTGGGAACCCAGGGCCCATCTGTGAGCAATTGGACATCCCCTTGCAGAAAGGCCGCAGGGAGGAGATGAGCCAGTCAGGGTGCAGTGTAGCAACAATAAAACATACAACTTTCCTCTAGTTCCTAAATGCTTCCTCCCTCACCCACTATCATGATCCCAATTCTACCTTACAAATCCGGCTAGACCAGAGCATGTACACTGGTACAGATAGGAACTGGAAACACAGGGAATGCAGGACAGATGATCCCCTCAGGACCAGTGGTGAGAGTGGCGATACTGGGAGGGTGGAGGGAAGGTGAGTGAGAAAGGGGGAACCGATTACAAGGATCTACATATCACCTCCTCCCTGAGGGACGGACAGCAGAGAAGTGAGTGAAGGGAGACGTCAGACGGTGTAAGATATGACAAAATAATAATAATTTATAAATTATCAAGGGTTCACAGGGGGGAAGGGGGAGCAGGAAGGGAGGGGGGGAATGAGGAGCTGATACTAAGGGCTCAAGTAGAAAGCAAATGTTTGAAGAATGATGAGGGAAACAAATGTACAAAAGTGCTTGACACAATGGATGTATGTGTGGATTGTGATAAAAGTTGTACAAGCCCCCAGTAAAATGATTTAATATTTTTTAAAAGAAGCCTTTATCATAAAGGGAAAATGGTTTTCATAACAAAGGAAAAAACTATGAAGATTATGACAAGACCATAGGTAAGCAGGGGGCAGGTGGGGACAAAAGGGAGGAAGGGTGGGTGGGAAAAGGGGAGAAGAAAAGCCCACATACATTTGGGCAGGGGTGTATTTCTTGGGATCTTGTCACTGTTGAGATGCTGTAGGCTGTGCAACTACATGTAGTATGCTTTTATTTGCATGTGTTATAGTCCACAAATAAAAGGGAAATATATTTTTTTAATGAAAAAGAAGCATAACCCAATTAAAAAATAGGCAAAGGACATGAATGAATGGATGGTTAGCCAAAGAAGATGTATTGTGGTCATCAAGCATGAAGAAATGTTCATAATCACTAGCCATTGAGAAATGCAAATCAAAGAAAGAAAAAATAGCACCTCATCTCAGAATTGATAGCAAAATTCAAAAAAAGAGAAACTAACAAATGTTGAGTGTGGAGAGATTGGAGCTTTCATATACTGCTAGTGAGACTATAAAATAGTATGACCACTGTAGTGGTATGGCACTTACAAAAAAAATTGGAATAGAAATAGCGTGACCCCGCTAGTATATATTCTACAGAAATACAGAACGTATCATGAACAAACATATATATGCACAGCCATGTTCCTCAAAGCACTATTCACAATAGCCAGAAGATGGACACGTCCTAAATGCCCATCTCCGGACGAATGGATAAACAAATTTAGTATATACACATAACGGAATTCTGCACATCAATAAAGAATAATGATGACACTGTGACAAACTCATGGCGTCCATAGATTTGGAGGATATTATGTTGAGTTTAGTCAGCCACAAAACAAAAAACATTCTATGAGAACACTAACATGAGGCTTTCATAGTGAATGAAACCAGCTTTAGGGTCACCAGTGGGAGAAGGGAGAAGAGGAAAGAGCAGGCTAGGAGGGTGCTAACTTGGGGTGGGGGGGATAAAATACAAGAGTAAGGGGAACGGTGGTGAGGGAATCCATGGGCTACAGTTGCCTTGGCGCAATATATGAATGTGTGTGTGTATGTGTGTGTGCTGTGTTCCAAAGTTTGTGGGGAAATGGAAAGGAAAGAAACTAGACCTGCCCTCCTGAGTCACATGGTGGGGCAAAGATGGAATTCAGTGCCCTGGGTGGCGGAGGAGACCAAAACTGAGCAGGAGCTCAACTCTTGAGCATCTTCTCTTAGCGGCCTTGCTTCGGCCCTGTCACTCCTGCAGTCAGCGCTCCAGTTCCTGCGGGGCCCATGCTGCAGACGCACTGTCGGCATGGAGGCACTATGGTGACATCGCTGGGCAGGGCACCTTCACAAGAGACCTGGCCGACTCACTGACTTGTCTGACCTTTTTCTGGTGGCAGCAGACTCTCCACCCTACTAACATTCAGACCTGGGGGGAGGGGGAGGGGGGCAGTTTCTTTACCCCCATCACAAGGCAGTGCTGCCCAACCTGTCCCGCAGCCGATGACCAAGTTGCCAACAAGCAAAGACTGCCTGCAACAGAGGCACAACTGGCACATGCAAAACCTCCACACTGACTCCATCCAAGAAAGTGGATGGCCAGTGGGGGCGTAAAGCTTGACTGGTGGCAAGCAAAGCCTCCCCACCCCCATAGGCCCAGCTGCCAACCTGAAAGCCTCCCCGCAAGGAGGACACAGCTCACCCCCAGCCAAACCCCCCCACCAACAAGGGTCCAGGTGACCCTCCCCTTGCCCAGTCTCCACACTAACAAGCCTCCCTGTCACAGCAGCGAGTGCCTTAACCTCCCTGTCCCAACCATCCAAGAAGGTGCTCCCTCCAAAGCCTAACTGCCTCCGTAGGCCTAGCTGCCCACTGCAAAGCCTCCCCACCACCATTGGCACATCTGGCTCCCAGCAAAACCTCCCCCATGCCCAAGGACACAGATGTCGTCCAGCAAAATCTCCCTGTGCCCAAGGACACCTGAGTCAGCTGCGATGCCTCCCCACTGCAACCGTCCAAGAAAGTGGCCCTCCAAAACCTTGCCACCATGACGGACCTAACTGTAACCCAATCACCCACAGCACAGTTGACCACCAGGAAAAGCTTCCCTGCCACAGAGGACACGCAGATATCTATGCCTCACGTCACTGGGCTCACAGCTGTCAGCCCCTTCACCTCCCTGCTTCGACCATCCAAGAAGGTGCCCCCTCCAAAACCGCCACAGGCCTGGCTCCCCACTGTAAAGCTTCCCTGCCAGTGAGGACTCAGCTGACCCCTAGACAAACCTCCCCACCACCAAAGGCACGGGTGCCCACCTGGAAAGAAAGCCTCCATGTTGACGAGGGCACAGCTGTCAGCTACTATGCATACTCACTGCAACCAGTTAGTCAGGTGCCCACTGCAAAGCCCACCCACCTAAGAGGGCACAAATGCCAACCAGCAAAGCCTTCCCACCACTAAGGGCCAAGCTACCCCAAACAAAGCTGCCTGGCCATCGAGGGCACTTAAATTCCTCCTCGCCAGCACATCTAAGAAGATGGATAGCTGGTGGGCATGTATGTGTGTGGAAGGGGAGGGGGGAATAGCTAGGTGGATGGTAAGAAAAACAACCCCACTGCGACCAACCTAGCTGTCTATCGCAAAGCTTCCTCTCCAACAAGGGCACATCTGACATCCAGCAAAGCCTCCCCACATCCAAGGGCACAGATACCACCCAGCCAAACCCCCACCTTGCAGAGGCCACAGTTGTCATCTACAAAGTCTCCCAGTATCGACCATCTAAGAAAGTGCCCCTAAAACCTTCCCTCAGATACCTATTTAGCTGTGCCCTGCAAGGCCTCCCTCCACCAAGGGCCGGGGGATGTACTATCTTCTGCAAGGTACTTCTCCTTGCTTAGTTTCCTCACATACATTGGGAAATAATGTATAAATATACGTAGATAAATTTGTTTCTCCCAATTTTACTGATGCATTAGACAGGTTGTCCTTTGAGGTGAGATGTCACCAGGGTAATGAAAAGATGACCATAAGGCTTACAGATTCACAGTACCAACAAACACTAACTTCAAGGCTCTCTCTTCTCCGCTCCTCACCTCATGTCTTCTCTCTCTCTCTGTTTTTTAGGAAAATCAGCCCCTGAGACCTTTATAATAGTTTCTCCTCATTTCCGTTTTAAGGTTAGAGTACTAAATTAAATGTGGTTTTGTAATCTAATGAAAGTAAAGCCCACCCACCTAAGAGGACACAAATGTCCACCAGCCAAAGTTACTGCCATTGAGTCCGTTCTGACTCCTAGCCACCCTATATAGGCTGTGTATTTTTACAGGAGCAGTTAGCCTTACACAGCTGGTAGGTTTGAACCACTGACTATGTGGTTAATAGCTCAACATCTAACTCAGCAATACCAAGGCTTCTGAAGGGAAGGGAAGTGATTAACTTCACACTTATTAAGCCCTTCCTAGGCTCCAAGCTAAGAAAAGATTGAAGTTTTCAAGGGTTTCATTGAGCTTAGATCTGCAATCAATGATGCTCAGCTTCCCAACATGATCACTGAAGACAAAATGGGTGCATAGTAAATTTGGTGATGAAAGTTGATGGTGCCCAGCCATCAAAAGATATAGCATCTGGGGTCTTAAAGGCTTGAAGATAAACAGTGGCCATCTAGCTGAGAAGCAACAAAGTCCACATAGAAGAAACACACCAGCCTGTGTGATCATGAGGTCTTGATGGGATCAGCTATGAAGCATCAAAGACCCAGAGCAAAAAAATCATATCATTGTGAATGATCAAGAGATCAAATAACATGTTCTATTGGGTAAATCTACTGCACAAGACCTCTTTAAAGTGTTGAAAAGCAAGGATTTTACTCTGAGAACTGAAGTGGACCTCACCTAACCCATGGTATTTTCATTCATCCCATAAGCATATGAAAGTTGGACACAGAGAGGACCACAGAGCCAGTCCCACCATGAGACAAGACGATCCATATCGCTATGATCCATATTGTTAACACCCATTTCCTTTCCCATTTCCTCCCCCCACTATCATAACCCCAACTCTAACTTACAAATGTGGGTAAGCCAGAGCATGTATTACATGGGTACAGATAAGAGCTGGGAATCCAGGACAGATAAACCCCTCAGGACCATTAATGAGAGTAGCCATAGCAGGAGGGGAGGGGGAAGTTGGGGGGAGGAAAGGGGAAACCGATCA
>NW_022103918.1:6421014-6426970 GCF_000313985.2 Echinops telfairi | reverse complement strand
TGCTGTGTTAGGCTCTGGGGTCTAGAGAAACCAATCCAGCAGGCCTCATCTATGTACAAGAAAGAATTTTCTATCAAGAAAGTGTCCCAACCAGATGAGGCTTTCTTCTCCCACGCAGAGTTAGTTCTTTACACCGGCAGCTCCGCCCTGCCATGTCAGGTCATGATGAGTGACAATTGCCTGGGTGGCAGAGTTTGGGGTTTTGGTATTCTTGGCTAGGACAGTGGCTCCAGCTCGGCGTTTTTGAATGCCTGACCTTTGGGAAGTCATTTACTTGCTGTGGCCCTAGGTACAGCATTGAAAGGATGTCATGGGGAAAAGTTAGATTTATATAAAGAACAAAAATGTCAAGAATGAGAGGAAATGAACTCCTTTTGTCAGTAGACACCATTAATCCAGTACTTGTCATTGAAGAAGTTTGCGCAAAACAACCTTCCTAATGCAACAGAGCACAAGAACAATGAGCAAGGAGACTGGGGCCATCCATGAGAGAAAGGGCTGCTTCCTAGAGAGTCACAAATAAGAGCTCGGGTGGTGTGGGGTGGGGGAGGAATTTGTCCTTGAGACTCACTGAATTATATCTTAGGAGGATGTAGGCCAGGGGAAAAGTACAGAATATAGAATGTTCAACAGATGGTTCTGCTTTTGATTACGTGCAGAGTAGAAGCATCTCGACAATCAAGAAAGGAAATAATAGAAAAAAATTTAACAAGCAATCTTGTCCACATGCTTAAAATCAGGCTGCAAAATGTCGTTCCCTTTCTCTAATTGATTCCAGGATGTGACCCTTCTGGTCTGCCTTTTCATATCGATACATGGACAACGTTATCCTTTGTACAGGATTCAAACTCAATTCAGGGTTTTGGTAAAATTGTTACCATTTGAAGTCTAATGGTGGACTAGTTAATGGTGCTAAGAAGAAAGGGGTCACTTAAAAGAAAACCGGTTAACTGAGTTGGTTCCTTTTCTATGCAGGTACTCAACTATGAGTCTGGAGACAAAATGCCTGGGTCTGAATACTGGCTTGCTTGAGGACAACAAGCACTCCATCTCTCTACTGCTTGGTTTCCTTATCAGCAAAACAGGGTGATGCAGCACTAAGCCAATTTGAAGATTAAACAACACAATCTATGTAAAGTGCGTGGAACAGGCTCTGTTTTATAAAGTAAATGTTCAGAAATATTATTGCAAAGGTTGTACCTTTAGCAGAATGTTTCATGGTTATTAAACTAACTGAACACCAATCCTATAAGGTGAGATTCAACCATTCCTATTCCCTGAGATGGTTATCTATTCTAAACAAATTCTCTCCCACAAACATTTTTCCTTCAAGAAGTTCATTTTATCACTTCAAATGCAGCTTGAGTTTACTTTAACCAGTTAAAGAGCATTCCATCTTACAAAACCACATTTTGAAGCATAATTAAAAGAAACAATGAGATTCCATATGGGGAAAGAAGACAATGAAAATGGGTTCATGATCTGAACTTCATAAATTATGGCTGGAATGTTTGTACAGCTGCGCTAGTTAATTGGTTTACTATCTGCCCAGAATTATGAGCAATATAGGAGGAAAGCAATGCGAGGCTGTTCTTTTTATCCTGTGGGAAGTTAGGGGGAAACTTGTCTCAGAAGCAGTTTAGTTTATAGACAGAACCAACTGGTTTGCACTGTTTGGTGGACTGGAGGAAAGAGGTAAAAAAAAAAACCCTCCAGAACACAAAGGACAGTTGCCCTGCACATTCTGTGCCCCTCAAGAATGTACCTACAGCACACAGACAGGGATACAACAACATGCGCTCTCAAGATCAGACAATGAAACACATAGAGGAATCAGAGCGTGCCTCTTGTTCTTGAACGTAACCCAAACCCCATGAATGGATCATCTTGGATCATTTAACACAGATTAAATCCCCACAGCAGCAGCCTTAAACTAATCCTTCGGTACAAAGTGTCTTGTTCCTTAAATTCAATAACGTCCACCTATCAGAATGAATTTTATCCACTTTCCAGATATAAGAAGAGAAATCTACAATCTAATATATGCATTATGCCAATTCACGGCTACCACTCATGACAGTAGAACATTACCGTGTCCTGAGTCTTTATACCTTGAGATTTGAAGATAATGGAGAGGGTGACAGAATTCCAAAACATAAAGACCATTTCGTACCCAGATATATAGTGTAAGTGATGCTCAATTATTAGTCTGAGGAGCCGGGTTCAGCCCTGACTTTGTCACTAACTGGGTCATCTTGAGCAAATAGGCTATTTACTTGAGCCTCAATTTCCTCCATTGTATCAAAGTCCATAACATAACTCACGGCCACTGAGTTGATTCTGACTCATAGTGGTCCTATAGTAAAGTAAGGATAACTTATCATGAAGTTTCTTGATAGGACAAAATAATATGAGGGAACTTCAAAAAAGTTTATAATTGAATTTTTCCATAAACTTTTTGAGGCGCCCTTGCATATGCGAAAATTCTTAATACACTCGAATATTAATTCAGAGTGCCATGGTTATAATGCCTATTTTCAGGGAGGTTCCAGGAACCACATTTTATCTCTCATCTTCTTGAGAGCAAAGACTGCTCACTGGCCCGACTCCCACTCACCAATTTCTTGGGCTGTCTCCATAGAGTACAATTAAAGAACACTAAACAGTAAGTCTGGGTTTTAATTTCTTCCATGAGTCATTTAATTTCTCTGATCCCAATTTCCTCAGCTCAGAAATGTATTTTCTCACATAGCAGGAGGTCCACAGGTAGGGAAGGTTTGGGAATTAATTTATTCAAGGGCCTGAAAATGTCATCAGAGATGACTCTCTCTGCTTCATTGTCCTAAACATCAACTTGACCTGACAGCTGCTCATGCGCTGACAACCCGCAGCAACGAGGGCCACAGATTCCCTCAGTTCCTTTGCCCCCAACTGAATGCGTATCTTTGTCTTACATCGGAGTGAACCAATAACGGCACCGGGACAAATGTCACAACACATGGATAGGCTTGGATGCATGGTTCTCCATTACAACTACATTTGGGGAATCGTCTTTTTAAAAACGCCTAGGCCATACCCCAGAGAGGGATTCAGTATGTTTGGGGTGGGGAGAAACCTTCGTATTTTAAAAGCTCATCTGAACGTCTAAGCATGTCGTCAGGGATAAATAACTAGGAAGTTTCTGAGTAAGTAGGATATTTCTACAGCTGGGGATGGGGATGTTTGGAAAGTATCCAAGAAATTGATACCGTAGTGGAGACAGCTGCATAGTACACCTCTTTAAAGGTTCTAAATATGTATTTGCATATTAAATAATCTACAGTAAAGAACGCTTGCTATTTTTTTTCTGGCTATTTAACAAAGAAGGGTCATGCCAAACAGAACAAAAAGAAAAACTAATAGCTGATTGAAGGATTGTTGGAAAAAAGCTCTCATTCAAAGTCTCAGGCCATTGTTCCTGCAGAAATTTCTGAAATCAATTTAATAGAGATGAGACATGGCAGAGTCAAACAGGGAGTTCAATAAAACCAGTATGAAGGCATGCATAGCGCAGAACCCCAGTGGGGTCGTGGTTATACACAGGGCTGTGATCTGGAGAGAGACAGGGTTTGCTATCCCCATAAACAGCTACACTCTCAGAAACTCACAGGGGCAGTTGTGCCCTGTCCTCGAGGGTCACTAGCAGTCAGCAACGACTCAATGGCAGCGAGGTCAAAGCCTAGAGGTTAAGGCAAAGTTTTCTTTCAGGAATGTAAACAGGTAGGAAAGTCAATATAAATATACAGATGACCAGAGGATAGCAGACATGATCTAAGGGAGAGGCAATTTCTATGAACAAAGTAACCAATTCCAGCAAACAGGGAGATTAGAACCCATAGAAAGGAGATCATGTGAAAACGAGGCTGACTAGATTCGAATCAAGAAAGGATAAAAGTTGTACACACTTCAGGGTGACATGACTTTCTCTAGTTTCCAAAAGCACGGAGGGAAAAAATATTTCTATCCGAAGTGATAGGGCTATAGACTATACAGAACTTCTGAATAGGCCATGGTTCTCATTATTGTACTGTTCATGGAATTTTTCTTGCCAAGGTGCAAATCTCATTACCTGACATGCATAACATTTGAGTGTTAGCCAAAAGGATTAAAAACACAGAACACTAAAAAGTCAAGGAGCACCCCATCATACAAATATGCGGTGAATGAAGGATGTGGGGAAAATACGACAGACATTCCAACGTGCGTCAAGAACAAGATATAAGAGAAGCAATGCTGTAAATGTTTTATCAAAATGGCATTAATGAGGTCATTAATGATGTCTGAATTTTGGCAGCTCAAGGAGTCTTGGGTATGTAAGCAGGATCACACAGGACACAGCTCTGGCAATGTTACAAATAGGAAGCGCTTGTGCAAACATTGTGTACAATGCCCCTTTAGGAAAGGCATAAGCATTGTCCAAAAAGAAGTGTATTTGCCCAGTCTAAAGAAATGGCCAGTGAATGCCTCACTACTTTATAGATACACCTTGCAATTCTTTAAGTCAAATCATCAAGAGCTTCTATCTGGCAACCTTTGGATAGAACTAGACACTCCGCTTAACCACAAATAGAATCAGAAAGCCCTTCTAGTTTGAACGCTTTCTCTGTCAAGAGGGCTCATTCTCCTGTCTTAAATTTACATCAGCCACATACCCTGACCAGGTTGTCAACTGTCCTACCCAATATTATTCTCAATATTAAGCGTTTTTCCTCTTTGCAACATGAAAGGTGGAAGGAGTTTGATTTAAGGAAAGCTTAATTAAAAGTAATGAAGCTTTATACAGAAAAAAGAAAACAAAAGCCAAAAATGAAGCACTCTTCCATAGAAGTTTATCAATATTATAGTTCTTGTTATACATAACACGTGTCATTAAATTGGAGCCTATAGTAAGCAAGATGTCATGATAAGTGCTAATAACACGAGGACGTTCTGCTGACCAGCTGCGACAGCAGAGAGAACTAGTATGTACGTGTTCATCAAAGCTTGTGGAGGGCATGGTGTTCGGAAGGCATTGGGCTGAAATGACAATACACGCAAATTCTGCCAGCAGGGCTTTGATGAGGTAGAGAGATGAAAGAATGGGAAATGGTAGTAAATCACATGTTGCATCTAAATTTAAGCTGATACATGTGGCCTTTTCTGTATCGGAAATTTTCTATGATTTTCAAATTGGTAAATCTGTGTACTTTAAGTTGTTAAGATGTTCTCTGGCCTTGAGCCATAGGACCATATGGCAAAAGTTGGCTACAAATGTATGTCTTTCATGGAGTCTTCCCTCCTGGAGTCCCTCAGCAGTTGTCCTCTCAGGGTCCATTGACAATGATGTAATTTTGTATGATGTAATCAATGTAGAGGGAGCAAGGGTATTGACTCAGTGTTAAGACAGTTGCATTCATATCCTGCCTCTAAAATGGTGTTGTCTCCTGTAGGGCTATGGGTCAGTGAGGGGCGTCATGTCTCATAGTGGGGCCGGTCATGTGGTCCTATGTGCACTAGCTGCTCTAATTGGGAACATCATCCTCACGGCCTGGTGGGCCAGGATGTGCTCCACTCTCTCCTCCTCCCCCTTCATCTGCACCCGTGTGTTCCAATCAGATATGTCCCTCTCCCGGGGCTGCAGATTCAATACCGTCCTTTGAAATAAATTCTTCTTTGGGGAGGGGCAAGTGTCCATTTAGTAGTTGGGATTGAGGCCAGCCGCCCAGACTACTCCACGCTGGCATGTTGCAGTCACATCTTGGAGCACTAGGTTGAAGTCTGGTCCCTCTTTTGCTCAGCAGACTCATGCTGTACTTGTCCTTTTGTGCTTGGCTCACTTCACTTAGCAAGATTTCCTCCAGTTCTTCCCATGCAGTGATGTGCTTCATATGTTTATCACTGCTTTTTAGCAACGTGTAGTACTCCATTGTATGTATAT
>NW_022103918.1:6402910-6420031 GCF_000313985.2 Echinops telfairi | reverse complement strand
TTTGACAACTGTGGATGTATAGTATGTGCTAAAGGCAGGTAAAGCAAGCCCTCCCACCCTCCCATAAAGCTCTTTGTTATACACATGTGAGTGTCTCTGGAGTTGTTTCTCTAGTCAACCCTGAGGAGCACACCTCATATGCATGTAAATGTTGGACATTGAGTAAGGACACCGAAGAAGAATCAGTGTCTTTGAATTCTGGTGCTGGCAAAGAATATTGAAAGTACTGTAGATGACCAAAAGAACCAACAAATCTGTCTTGAAAAGGTATAGCTGGAATATTCCTTAGAAACAAAGATGGCGAGACTTTGTCTCACAGACTTTGGACATGTTATGAGAAGAAACCAGTCTCTGAAAAAATATATATACCATGCTTGATCAAGAGGCAGGGTAGCCAAAAAGAGAAAGTCCCTCAGGAAATGATTGATACAGTGGTTACAACAATGAGCTCAAACATAATAATTGTAAGGCTGGTGTAGAACAAGGAACTATTTCATCCCTTTATCATTGACACCGTGTCATTAAGTCAGAACCAAGTCAACAGCATGTAACAGCAACAGAAAGACCTCTTTACAGTCTTTCTGTGTGTAAATTATTCCATAAAAAGATCCATGTGTGATTTCCATTCGGTGATGTGCTGGTAAATGTTTAACAGCCAGCTCTCATCTAGAGTGTTTGTCCCTCCTGGTAGCAACTCCCTTTCCTGGCTAGTTTCAAACTACCACCATGATGCCTAAACACTGTATTGGGGAACTATCCTCTCAGCCCTAACAAACTGACTCTAACACACAAAGTGCAAGCACCAAACGTAGGCAGAATTTTAAGCAGACTGCAAAAGATCAGCAACAACCCCAACATTTGGGAAGGTAGGCAGGCATACAAGAAGTGAAATGAATTTTCCCTCATCCTTACAAATCTGCCAAACTTTCCTGATTGAAATGCTTTCTCACAATTTAAATTTATCTCAGATACCCTAATCTGAGTTCAAGAACAACTGGGGGGGAAAAAATCCAGTATCAAACTGAGGTCTTTATAGGCCTTACTAGTATTATTATTGACTAGAACAAACCACTTAGCATTAATTAACCTAGGGAGTTCTCAAGGATCCCTAAGGAGTAAGTAAGCGTTCTGTTTGATAGGAAGCTACGGGTTTCTGAAAAGAGACGAAATCAAGCTAGCAATAGACCATTAAGCAGCAAAAATCATTTCAACGGCATGGAAAAGAGGCCCATTCCTCTGGGAAACACAACTCATCTTTATTCATTCCCCTCCCACACCCCAATGTTAGTACTCAGACAGTTATTCCACGGAACTTACCCTATTTCTCCTATTACCCTATTCTTCTCAGCAGAAGCTCAGGGACCCGGTTAGCATGAACGACTAGATGCAACAGCTTTTATAAGCTTAGATCTCTCATTCACTTCCTTGAGTAATGCCATCAATTCTCAATTGTATGGCCAGAATAAAATATAGCTTCCAAACAGATTGGATTATTGAGAGAGTAACTTGTTTTATTCCTCTTATTGAAAACTCACTGGCCAAAGAAATAAAAAGTGGGTTTTTAGGGTATTTTTAAATTATTATCCTTTTGATTTTCTCCAGACATGCTTTTTAATTGTCTTTTGAATTTCCCAGGAGAAAACCATTTGGGGTTTCAGGCTCATTTAAGTAGACTAAGCTGTACAGTCCCAGGTGTAGAAAGCATGGAGGTCCTTGCTCCATCTGACTTCAGGGAAAAAAAACCAACAACTGGATTTTCAGAGAGCAGACATTGGGTGGGGAGTGGGCTCACAGTGTGGGAGTATATTGGGAAAAGAGAAAACCTGGTCCCTCTCAGCATCCAAGAGTTAACGGGACTTCTGTGTGAATCTCTGGAGGCTGCACATTGTATGCTATGGGTTTGGGGTTCAAGTCAATGTTCCCAGAACCAAACTTAGTACAAGAAACTGATTGATTCAAATGAGTCACATAAGAGAAGACAACAAACAGCTAGCAATGAGCAACTGGCATGGAGAACAGAAGTCCTTCTTCAATTCCCCTGCTTTATTTAAGCCCCTTGGTGCTTATGTCTTCTAAATGAGGTGAAGAGGAGCTCCTAAAAATATATCAAGAAAGAAAAACTTGAGTTTGGATGTTCTACTAGCCAGGTGAAAGATGTGGTCCATATTGAATATGATTGCAAATAATAAAGAAAAGAGAGAGGTGGGTTTTGCATCTGAGTGCCCTACAGAATCTTTATTGTGGCAAGAAAGGCTTTTTTTCAATCCTTTGCTTTAGGCTAAGTGGAACCTCTCTCCCCTGTTAATACCATGTTAGATCTGAGTGTTTTCTGCCTCCACAAATATCCCCACTGCGAATGATCTAATTGCTCATGAAATTAAGTCTAGTAGTTAGCTCCGGGCTTTGATATTTTATAACTGTGACACGTAAGCTATTCTAGATCTTGGCATACCCTTCTAAGACTAAATCCGGTTTCATTAAAAATGTGTTTAGCCTTCTTGGTATATGTAATTTGAAAATGATTGTTCCTACCACACCTCTTATCCTAATTTGGACATTAAAAAAAGAAGAGACTTCTATTATCTTTTAATTACATTTCTCCAGAACTTTCTGAAGATCTGTCATCTATCTAAAGTCACTATACCACTTCTGGAATTCTAGTTGCTTTGTGCAAAAGCTTTATGAAGCAAAGCAAAAGCAGACAAGTCAAGACACATGAATCAATTTCCACCAATAAGTCAAGTGGCCAAATCTCCTTTGCTTTCTTTTTAAATCTGATTTAGCCTCTTACAGTCTGTGATTCTAACAGAAAGAGGGCATCTTCTGCTTTCTTAAAAAGTTAACGTCTCAGGAACCCACAGGGGCAGTTCTGCTTTATCCTATAGAGTGGTGATGAGTTGGAATCAACTCAATAGTAGTGAGTTTCATTTTTTTTATTTATGTGGTTATAAAGTATAAGATGATTGTGTCACCTTTTCCCTGAAGAGAGTGAGGTCCGTTTGGGACTTTTAACAGAAAAAGTGATAAGTTGTTTAATCCTTATTATCCTTGGTTTCCCCATCTTAAAATGCGTGTGTTTTCAACTAGATATGTGCTTCCCAATGTGGGTGATACCCTTCCCTGGGCAGCACTGAGCAATCCAAGGTGGCCGCAAAAGCACATATCTACACTTAATCCGGGGTTATGGGCCATAATACAAGTTTTTCATTGCCAGGAGCAGGTTGAGTAATATTGTTTCTGAAAAGGGAGAGGTGGGTCAAATAAGTTTCAGAATCTATGAAGTGAATGATCCCTAAAGTTCAGTGCAGCACTAAAATTCTAATTCCAAGATATTATAAAATCTTGAAGACAAAGGAGGAAGGGAGCATTGTGCTCATTCTATTGCCCATCCAGCTGGATTTATCAGATTAGGATTCTCCGTTTATAAATAAAGGAGGAAAAGACATTGATACAATATAGAACTTGTATTTGCATGAAGAGCATTTTCATCCATGTGAATCTCAACTATTCCACGTGCTAACAAATCATTGCACAGATTATCTATAGAGAGGGCTTTGTCTCTTCATCCACTTTTCTATATAACAGTAAAAATAGCCTTATTGTGTTATTATAAACTGTGTTCAAATAAAAACAGAGAAATGCAGTCTTCGACAGTTTCTGAGATCTGGTTCTTCATAGTCTCCGGGACCTGAAAAGTCTTTTCCTATGAGCGCAAAGGTAAGAGTGCCATCTGCTGGCCCAAAGTGCTCAATAGCATCGTTTTAACTCTAGCGTAGAACCGTTACTCCACAAATCACTTCTAAAACTCATCAAGCCCACAAATAACCCCCAAAACTCATCAAACCCTGCTTTGACGACAACTGTAAGTTTTTCAATAACGTCAAGGTCCCCGCTAAAATAGAGAAATGCACAGCATAAGAGCATTCCAGAGTCTAAATCTCTGGATTAAATTAAGTACTTATTTTAACTACATCCTACAGTATTTACTAAATCAAAAAGCTTAAAACTTATTGGATATAAAAGGAAGGAAGTACTGTCTTTTTTTTTTTGAAGCCCTACTATTTGAGATGTTTATACAGTAGGAAAAAGTGTCAATCAAAAGTTCCTTCAGTTTGACCGCAGCAACCTGAATAGTTGCTCTGTCAACAGAGTTCAATTAAGGAAGAAAGAAAACACAATTAAATTGAAAGTCGTATATCAAATTTAATTGTTGCTTCACGCCTCCACACTGACGTCAGTGAGCAGATGAACACCAGACTGAAACACTTACTGGCGCTCCCATTTGTGGTGTGCTGTGACGTTAGTGTCTGGGATACCAAACACCCTTTATTCTTCTTAATACACCACACACACACACACACACACACACACACAAATATCTTTCAACAAAGACTTTTTTAAGGAGACTTCTACAGTAATGGAGGTGTTCAGACAATGTTTGGCATTTTTTAAATCAATTTTAGTTAGTTACTTAGTCCAATAATCTTGAGACGATACCATGAAAATTTACTCCATTATCTGAAATAAATTTTTAGCACAGTCCTGAAATCATCCACCAAGAGTTGAGAGGCAGATGAAATAATTGTAATTCCAAAAAAGAAGATGAAACTTCCTTCATATGAAGTATTTAACTGGAGGAAAACAATCTGTCTAATTAGAAGAGATTCCATATTACTCAGAAGACAAGAGATGGACTAGTACAGCTAGTAAAGATCCTTAGCATCCCTGTAAATTCTCCACTTTATCCATATTGTAAAGATAGTCTTATAATAATTTACTGGTTCTTCAGATAAAAGAACTTTTATTTTCTCATAATACTATGTTGTGAGGTTATATGAAAAGTCCATATTAAAGTATTAATTCAAGTACCTAGAATGTTATAAATGAATTTAAACATTTGCACTGAATATATATGGGGAGAGGGTCCAATCAGACTTACTGATCTTTTGTTTGAAAATTATATTAGTTATATGGTTCCCTCTGTGTATGCATGTATATGGATAATGAGGAAGCTATTTTGCAGGTCACACTGTCTACATTTTGAATGAAAACTATTTCATGACTGGGGGTTGATTTGGCTAAGAACATATCTTTACACCTTGCCCAGCACTGGTGCCAGGATGGAAGAAAGCTGATGCCTGGTGCTTAAGTACTGCTTCTGATTCTCTGAGACTATTGTTAAAATCCGTTTGTGGGACTCCCTCGACCTTGCCAGAGTATTAATGACAGAGCTCTGAAACCACATCCACAAGAATGCAGGAAGCCAGTCATGAGTTACACCAAGTTAATGACAATAGACAACGTGGAGGAAATTAGTTCATGTAAAACATACCACTCTTCATACTTCCTCAGTGTTGAAAACCACCACCAATCAACTGCAGTGGCAACATGCATAGAAGCATGAGTAATTTATATTGTAAAGAATTTTCTAATATATAAATTTCATTTGCCTCTGAGGTAACAAAACCACTTTACAAATTACTTGAGATCATTCACTCAACTTCTTATACAGTTGGAAAGTAGCTACAGAATTTCTCCTTGAGAACTGTTTACCCTGATACTAAAAACCCAGTAGAGTTTCTTAATAAGATACTAGTATATATTAAACCACAAATAAAAAGTTGACATAACCCAATGAAATGCAATGCTAGTGCCTTCTTAGATAGACCACATACTCCACTTAAGAAGTTCATCAGCTAGTCAAACCACTAACCTACCTCAACTAGGACGAGAAGACAATAAACAGCACCAAATACGGACTTTCCTCTAGACAGAGGGATGCTCTGTTAACAGCAATGGAATAACATAATCCAACTTGTCTTTTAAAAATATCTAAGTGCTATCGTACTAAAATAAACCTGAGGTTCTCTCCATGAAATGTTTCTTTCTTGTTCTTTCTGAGCTTGTAACATAGAAGGATTAACATGGAAACTAAGGAGCCCTCGTGGCACAGTGGTTAAGCATTACTCCCCTACTCCACAAGGGAACAATGTGGGAACCTGCTCGTTTGAAGAGTGATAGCTGTGGACAATCTATGGTACAGTTTTATTCTGTTCTGCAGTGTCACTGAATAGAGTCAAAATCAACTTAATGGCAATGGGTGGATGAGAAAACAGAGGCCCAAAAGGCCTCTATTTTTCTAGTGTGATATCTTGATACCTATGAAGTTATTCATCAAGATATCACAACCAGCTAGTTGCAGAAACAAGATAGAACCCTCTAATGTTGAGTCCAAAAGTCAGGGTTGCAAACTACAACAATAAGAAAGGATATGCACAAAATAATCCATTAAAATATTTACATACATATGCATACAAATATATACACATACATGTAGTAGGCAATAAATTAGTAGGCAAAATTTTTTAAGTTTAAATAACAAAATATTGTTATTCATCTCTCTAACATTGTTGAGAATGTAATAATGACTGAGAGTATGAGAAAACTGACTACTTGCATAAGCAGCTGATGAGAAAGTAAAGTTACATCCCTTAAAAATATAACAATATCCATACATTTTTACCTAGTAATATTCCTGCTGGAATGAACAGCATTATCTATAAAGTTGTTTACCTAAGAGTTTATTACAATAGGCAAATAATAGTAATTAAAGAGTCAGAGTCAAGAGGGCATCCAGGTGGAATCACCTATCCAGCACTCGTGTTTTTAGACCAGAAAATTAAAAGTAAGGAGCCCAATACTTGGAGGCTGGGTGCTAAAAATAGATTCAGTGTACTAAGGTCTGGTTCAGACCTCCCCCTGTGATTTTCACCGATGAAGCAACTCTAGAACTCACCGAAACACTTTAAGTTTGCTGTGCTTGTCCACGAGCTCCACTAACTCCTTGCCAGGTCCAGTGGAATGACATCTGCCATCCTTTACTGTGCCCAAGATACAAGACCTGCAGCGAGCAGTAATGTCACCTAAAAGTGGTCATAATCGCAGACTCATGGACTAGCCAAAAGACCTCACACCGGAATTCACCTCTCTGCTATTCCTGCTCCTACAGTCCAGGAATGGAGTGACTATATCAGCCACCCCTTTTCCTCTCTCCCCAGCTCCACGCTTGCCTGTGTGGGTAACCATAGAAAATTAGACAATAATTTGCAGCAATTGAAGAGCCACTGGGATACTTACCTATGACAGAATGCAGTTCCTCAGAGCACAACCAGTGGTTCTGTTGAGGCAGGAATGAAACAGGAGAACAGCCAGAGGAAAATTCAGTTCCAGTCAGCCCCAAACCCACTCTGCTAATCTGGGCCTCCCTTCCCTGGGGGATAGCATGGTACAGTCTCAATACCACAGTACTGCTAGATCTCTCTCCTGGGAGAAATACCTCAGTCCTTTGCTTCGCACAAGAAAGCATTCACTCCAAAGCCCAGATTGTGATCCAATGATACTGGTTGACCCCATTGGTTGAATTGAATTCACCTGGCCTAGATGGGGCCAATTCGGGTATAATGCCCACCTAGGTGTACCACCCCTTCCTGATTGGGAGCTCAACTTTCTGAGCATGCACAATGGACACCCTAGTTCCTGGTCTAACTACCTAACAGTACCACGCAAATCCATTAGTATAAAATGGGGTATGGGGGTTAAAAAATAAGCAAATAATTAAATTATCCAACTTTGAGGAAAAAGAAAATTTTTAGAGCAGCAAGAGAAAAAAAGGTGGTCACATACAATGGTGCTCAGGTAAGAATATGATACCATGAAGAGGAGGAGAGAGTAGAGAAACATCTTCTAAAAGCTGAAAGAAAAAAATGCCAACCCGAGAATACTCTACCCTGTCAAACTATCTATTAAGATAGACAGTGAGGTAAGAGTCTTCCAGGATAAGGAAAACAAAGACTACACCATAAGACACCCAACCCTGTGGAAAATCCTCACCAACTCACCATAGTCAGGAGGCCAACATCCACCAAAACAAGCAGGGCAAAATTAAACAAGTGGGAAGAGAAGAGTACAATGCAAAATACCATTGCAGCAAAAAACAGGTTTATAGAAAGGATCACCAGAATCAACAGACTGCTGACAAGACTAAGAAAGGAAAGGAAGGAGCAAACATCAATAGCCAGTATGAGGGATGAAGCTGGGGAAATCACAATAGACCCCAACAAGAGTAAAAGGATAATCAAAAAGTACTATGAAAGTCTGTATTCTAATGAATTCAACAATGTGGACGACATGGACAAATACTTGGACAAAAAATCCCTCCCTAAATTATCCCAAATAGAGGTCAAGAATCTCAACAGACCTATCACAAAAGAAGAAATCAATATGGTTATCAAGAAACTACCAATGATAAAAACTCCCAGACAAGATGGTTTCATAGGGCAATTCTACCAAACATTCAGACAATAGCTGACACCAATCCTCCACAAATTATTCCAAAGCATTGAAAAAGATCGTGTGGTCTTTACATAATCTGGTGTCAATTTGGGACTTGAGAGGATTAAGAGTGAAGGGGTGGAGTCTAGTCTATCAATTGTTTCTTAGCCAATGAGGCCTTTGTGTGGGCATGGCCTTCTGAGAATTCTGGGAACCCCTAGAGATTTCCTTCTTGGAGGTGGAAGGCACACTCTCTGCTCATGCCCTGGGAGACACTGCAGCTAACAAGACACCCTAGACTATGCTAGTGCCCGAGCTGCAGAAGTCACATGGACCTACCCTGATGCAACCAAACCTCTGAAGCCAGAGAACCATGTAGAGACCCCTGCCAGCACTGAGATACTTACACTGACACTAGATCCAAAGACTTTCAACCCACTGGCCTGTGATTGTTCTGCATTCGGTGTCATTGTGTGTGTTTCATGAGTCTGAAGATGACTTTATAGATTGGTATTGGACATATGGGCTAATATGGGACTTATGGGCTTGGACTGGACTGGGTTGGGATGTTTTCTCAATATTCAACTGCTCTTTTATATAAACCTCTTTCTCATACCCACATGAGTTTCTATGGATTTGTTTCTCTAGTCTACTCAGACTAAAACAGATAGTAAACTCCCAAACTCATTCTAAGAAGCCAGTATAACTTTGATACCCAAACAGGGCAAAGATCGCACAGGAATAAGAACTACAGACCACTATCTCTAATGGACATAGAGGCAAAAATACTTAACAAAATATTGGCCAATAGAATTCAAAAGTATATAAAACACTACCATCCACCATGATTAGGTGGGATTCACTCCAGGGATGCAGGGATAGTTCAACATCCAAAAATCCATAAACTTTATTTGCCACATTGATAAAAGGATAAGAAACATATGATAATATCAATAGATGCAGAAAAAGTATTTGACAACATCCAACACTCATTCTAATTAAGACACTCAAGAAGATAGGAAAGGAAGGAAAATTCCTCAAGTTAACACAAGCTATCCATGAAAAGCAAGAGCCAACATCATAGTCAATGAAGAAAAAAATGAAAACAATTCCACTGGAAAAGGGAACCAGACAATTGTGCCCCTTGCCTCCACTTCTTTTCAACATCATACTAGAGGTACTAGCTAACAACATAAGGCAGCAGAAGGACATTAAATGTACCCAGCTCGGAGAGGAGGAGGTGAAACTATTGCTATTTACAGAGGACATGATTGTATACATTGAAAATCCCAAAAGTTCCACAACAGGAGTACTGGAAGTGATAGAGGAATATGGAAGAGTGTCAGAAAAAAGATCAAACAGAAGTCTATTGGTTTTCTATATACATCAGACATGATCATGGAAAAGGAGATCAAGAAGGCAGTAGGCTTCATAATAGCCATGAACAAATGGAAATATTTAGGGATATATTTAACCAAAAATACAAAAGATTTATACAAGGAAAGCTACAGGAACCTACTACAGGAAACCAAAAGTGACCTCCATAAATGGAATAATATCCCATGCTCATGGATCGGAAAACTCAATATAGTAAAGATGTCAATCGTACGCAAGACACTGTATAATTTTAACGCCATCCTGATTCAAATGCCAACAACCTTCTTCAAAGACTTGGAAAAACTGACCACCAATTTCATACGGAGAGGGAAGAAGCTCAAAATTAACAGAGAACTCTTAAAGAAGAAGGATAAATTCAGAGGGCTCCCCTTACCTGACTTTAACACCTATTACTCAACAACAGTGGTCAAAACAGTGTGGTGCTGGAATAATGACAGATACTTAGATCAATAGAAAAGAACAGAAAACCCAGAAATAAAACCATCCCCATATAGATAACTGCTATTTGACAAGGGCCAAAAAGCATCGAGTGGGAGGTGGATGCCCTGTTTAACAAGTGGTGCTGGAAACAATGGGTATCCACCTGTAGAAAAATGAAATAAGATCCTTGCCTTACCCCATGCACAAGAACAAACTCAAGGAGAATCACAGACCTAAAAGTAAAATCCAAAACTATCAGAACCATCAATGAAGGAATCTGGACAAGCCTAAGAGCCTTAGCTCAGGGAATGTATATGCTAACTGCAATAGAGAAGGGTACATACACAGATGTATGTGAAATTGACAAGTGGGATACACTAAGGATAAAACACCTGTGTGCATTGAAAGACTTCACCAAGAAAGTAATAAGAGAACCCACAGAGTGGGAGAGGATTTTTGGCAAAGGTATAACAGACAAGGGGCTTATGACTAAAACCTACAATACCCTCCTAGCCTGCAAAAAGAAGAAAAACAGTTAACCCCCTATGGAAGTGCCAAAAGACCTGAACAGAAGTTTCACTAGGGAGGGGACCTGAATGGCCAATAAACATCTGAGAAAATGCTCCTGATCAATAGCCATCAGAGAAATGCAAATTAAAACAACCGTGAGATACCACCTAACACCCTTGAGGATAGCCCAAATCAAAAGTTCAGAGAGCAACAAATGTTGGAGGGGATGTGATGAGATATGAACTTTCCTCCACAGCTGGTGATCATACATACAGCCTCTGTGGAAAGCGATCTGTGATATTTAAAGCAAATGGAAATTGAGCTACCTTATGACTCAGCTATCCTACTTAGCATATACCTAGAAGAAGTAAGAAATAGACCTTGATCAGTCGTCTGTGCTGCCATGTGTATTGCGGTGCAATTCACAATTGCACCGATTAGAAACGACCTAAATTTCCATAATAAACAAGTGGATTAGAAAACTCTAGCACATATACACAATGGAATACTATGCATCACTAAAAAGCACTGATGATCACATGAAGCACATAGCTTTATAGGAAGAGTTGGAGGAAATTATGCTAAGCACAGTTAGCCAATCACAAAAGGACAAATACAACCTGAGTCCACTGAGGTAAGTGTAATTAAAACAGTAGGAATAGAAGGAAAGCCACTTATCTCACACTATATGGCTTGAGGTACAGGCAGTCAGGTGGGGACAGTCTAAACCCAAGGATGTACATGTCATTCCAACCCAAACAAGGGGAAAGTGGGGAAGAAGGAAAGTGAAAAGGGGGTAATAGGTAGGTGAGGTGAGGGCAATAGGGGAGCAGGGCACTCACCTACCCAGAAAGACAGTATTGGTTATGTCTCCACAGAACTGGGAGTGTGCATGCAGACCCCACCACAGCACATCAAACCTTAACAGCAACGTAAAACTTGAGGGCAATGTAACCACATAAAGCAACACATGAGCAGAGTGGGCTACAGGGCTGGCCCAAAGCAGAGCCAAACTGACCCCCTCCCTAAAAGTATGTGCTACAGAGGATAACACTAAATCTACAAGTTGTGGAGAGGGGTCGTCATGCCACACCCACACGGATGTAAACCAAGAAGGAAAAAGAGTAAGGGTTTAGACGCCATATAAGCACACCAAGCTCTAAGGACGACATCCCTGCATGTAGTTGATAAGGTACAGAGAGGACTATAGGGCTGGCAACAGCTTGAGACATGATGTCCCCTCACTGGAGCATACCTTGACGGAGGGCAATACTGGGGACACTCGCTGGGGAGTGGATTAGTCCAGTCTGAACACACACCCCCCACAAGGGGCAAACCAAGAAGGGAACATAACAAATCAGCAATGGGAGCAAAGAAGAGCCACAAAGCCCCAGAAGAGCCCCCAAAATAGACTTCAGGCTAGGAGGGAAAGTTCCCAGAATGCCCCAGGACAAGTGGGGATATAGGCATAAAGGTCAGCAAACAGACCTGGAATTATCTATGCTTTTTTGGTTTTTGGCTTTGTGGGGAGGGGTGTTAGTTATACATTTTTTCTTTTCCTTTTTCTCTTTTTATCCAATCTTTTGTTTTCTTTTTGTTTTGCCTAAATTAGTGTTGGTTTGCCTACCCATATGAGATAGCATGGGAAGCAAGCTTAAGGAGAAAGCAATGGGACTAACAGTTCCAGAGGGACTTAAGGGAAGGAGGAGGCAGGGGAAGGGAGCAGTGATTCAACAACGTCATAGACAGGGGCACATCTATGGAATTAAAATCAGCAACGATGAGGACGTAAAGATCCTGGGAGTGTTGGAGCAACAACAATCTAGCTGAGAGGAATTATTAAAAGGCAGAAAAGGGTGAGTATGATGGGAAAGGATAAAGGTAGAAGGAAACAGAGGAAAGGTCTAGGAAGCAAAGCTATGGATAGAGGTATAAACATAGGTGTGTGCATATGTAAATACATTAATTCATAAAGTAGAGGTATTGGGCTAAGTACATATATTTATATGGCAATACATTGAAGAAATGGAGGGAATGTGGGCCTCTGCGCAAACCTTCCCTCAATGCAAGAACACTGTTCTAACAACTTGGCATTCTGTGATGCTCACCCTCCCAGCAGGATGGCTGAAGACAGAACGGGTGCACAAGCAAATGTGGTGCAGAAAGCTTATGGTGTCTGGCTGTATTAGTCTGGGTACTTTAGAGAAACAAATCCACAGAAACTCTTGTATAAGAGTTTTATATAAAGGTTAAGTGCACATCAAGAAAACATCCCAACCCAGTGCTGCCCAAGCCCACAAGTCCAACATTAACCCATATGTCTGATACCAATCTGCAAAGTCCTCCTTCATCTCACAAAACACACACTATGATGCCCACTGCAGGAGGAAAGCCGAATCAGTAAACATGTAAGCATCTCAGCACTGGCAGGGGTCTCCACACGGCTGCTCCAGTACCCAGGGTTGCATCGGAGTACTCGGTCCATGTGGCTTCTTCTTGGGAATGTCATGCAGGAAGTGAGCTTTGCCAGCTGAAGCAGGGAACTGGCTAAGGTAGCTGCACCCTGGTCCCACCATCACAAAACAAGAGACCCGAGAACTCGAAAGGCGAGGCTCACCGAGTCATTTATCCCTCCGCCCTTCAATTAACCCCACATGTGTTTATTGGCCAGGTTGGCACAATAAACTACCTCACTGGCTATCAAAATATATGGCATCTGGGTCTAAAAGGCTTGAAAATACACAAGCAGCCATCTAGCAGGGAAGAAGCACACCAACCTCTGCGAGCATGAAGTGTCAACAGGACCAAGTAACAGGAATCAGAAGACCCAAAACAAGCAAGCAAACAAACAAACAAACATATTATTGAGAATGAGAGGGATCAGAGCAGAGACCCAAAACTCATCTGTAGACAATGTGACATCCCCTCCCAGAAGGGTCACAAAGAAGGGATAAGTCAACCAGGGTACAGTATAACACCAATAAAACACAATATACCTCTGTTTCCTTGAGGCTTCCTCACCCCCCACTATTATGACCCCAGCCCTGCCTTTCAGTGCTGGTTAGCCTGGAGCATGTACACAGGTACAGATAAGAGCTCACAACACACAGAATCCAGATAAATCAGATACATCCCTCAGGAATATAAATGAAAGTATTGATACCAGGAAGGCAGAGGGAAGGTGGAGAAAGGAAAGGGGAAGAAACTGTGGAGGAAGGGAGGAAGCGGTCAATGTAAGATATGAATATAATAATAATTTATAATTTATCAAGGGGTCACAAGGGTGGGAGGGGGAAAGGTGGGAAAAAAGAGGAGCTGATACCAAGGGCTCAAATAGAAAGTAAATGTTTAGAAAAGGATGATGGCAACATATGTACAAATATGCTTGATACAATTGATGTATGGATTGTTATAAAAGCTGTAAGAGGCCTCAGTAAAATGATCTTATGGAAATGATAATAATATAAATTATATAAATGTCCATTTTTACTGAACTAAGAAAATTATCATTAATTTGTATTATTACAATGGGATGCTATGCAACAAAAAATTGCATTTCACAATAGCTTATGAACTATGTAAATGTTTTCTGTATTTTTCAATAAAAAATAAGGATTATAAATGATATAAGTATGATCCCAAGTAAGATAATCTTTATGTTTATACATAATTGTGCTTCTGTGTGTAATCATACTTAGTCATTAACATAATAGAAAAAAGTACTGAAGAAAATATATAATAGCATTAGTTGGACTGCATATTACACACTAGGCAGTTCCCAAAGAAATTTATACATATCAACTCATTTAATGCTAAGTTAAAAGATCCATCTCTTGAACTCTGTTTTACAAAGGAGACTTGGCAAGGTTAGGTAAGTTCTTCACATTACTAATACTGGTAGCATAGGTCTAGAATCTGTGTTTTATTTACCGAATGAGAGTAAGTTAAAAAGTACAGCTGCAAAATCATATAAATTTTTATTAAACCAAAATATCAAAGTTTGAAGCTATTGTTTCTCTACAGATCCTCCATATAGGTCTATACACTTCTTAAGGAGATGTTTCCATCTCTCTAGCCCGTCCTAGAAAAACAGTGCACTGTTTGATGTCTACTCGGGTAAAAGGACCGTTTGGGCATTCTCTCCCTGGCAGTGAGTAGTTTTGACTCTAGTGATCCTACCAGGCAGAAAAGAATTGCCCTGTGCATTTCCAAGACTCCAAATCTCTACAAGAGTAGAAAAGCTCCTCTTTCTCCCTCAAAGCAGCTGCTGGTTTTGAACTGCAGACCTTATGATTCGCAGTCAAACACAGAACCACTATGCCACCAGGGCATCCTCAGGGAACTCAAATCTTTTACGTTTAATTTTTGTTTTTTTTTCTGTTTGAGAACCTTTATGGTGAATTTACTTTGTACAGCTCTTCCATCCATAGTCTTTATAATTCATATCAAATGATTAGGTAGGAGCATGCAAATCGGGTATATGAAACTCAAATGTGGGGATTAATCAGTTTTTCCATCTCACTGGGTTTAATAAGAGTACTCTCAGAGAAGCAGAAAAGGGGGTCTTATTACCATCAAGAAAGAAGAGCCAGAAGCAAAGGGAGTCCTTTGGAGATCCCTATGCTGAATCTCTTCGATCCAACCGACAGAGAGCTTGGATACTGAGAAGCAGTGGTCCAGTGAAGTAGTAAAAAAATTGATGGCAACAAAAGCAGGAGATCCAAGAGCGAGGAGCCTTCATGATCATCCCGTGTCCCTCAAGAGAAATAATATATATATAATCACCATACCTTTGAAAGTATATATATATACATATATATAATCACCATAAACTTTTAAGCTGACCTCCATGCCTTAAATTTAGCTGATCCAATAACAATCCCTCTGAAGCCATTTTTTGGATTAGTCCTTTTTGTTGTTTAAGGCACCCAAATGAGCCCAAGGAAAATGGATTACTGAGACAGCATGTCTGCAGCCATCTGCTGATCACAGAGACAGGTTTGAACTTATTTCGTTTGGAATAATCTCATGTACATCTTAAATGGAACCCCAATGATAATACTTCTTTTACCCACAGCCACATTGCCTCCTTATTTGTCCTCCTGAGTTTTTATAGTCATTTAGCATTCTATATTGCAGGATTCTAAGTGTATAGTTCAAGGTATGGGGAGAAGGGAATAAGGGGAAGACTTAAAAAAATAACTAATATAAAGACTATTTCAAAAATTGAGTGGTTATTATTCTAAATTAAAATTTGTGAACCAATTGTACTGAAATATAATTGGTAAATTTCTATCTTGGCAAAATATGGTTCTACCTGTTCAAGCTAATCACTTTTATTTTGACTGGATTTGTCAGATCGCTGGTGTTATTTTAACTGCATTTTCCATTTGCATCATTAACACAGAGGGAACAAGCGGCCATTTCTGTAATCATCCACCAAGTCTCAGTAATTACTCACTTCCTTCAACATAAAATTTCACCAGATGTAGAATTTAGAAGTTCTGGTAATACATGGTTGAAGTGCTCAGCTTCTAAACCTCAGTTAAAGTTGAACAAGCACAGAGAACAACTGCAGAGGTTCTGATGAAATATGATAGACTGACTAAACAGCAGTTTGGATAAGTGAACCAAGACATATACAAATGGAGTAAAAGTGAGTGATCTGTGGATAAAAACAAAGTGACTCAATACGAAAAAGAAGAACAGAAAGAATGAAACAGCACATGAGGGCTGTCAAATGATAGAAGAAGGAGGACAAATAATGGAAGCATTGATTTAAGAAATCTCAGGAAGTTAAGTGCATTAAAAAGGACCAAATCCGACTTGTGATCAGTTGCACTGCAAAATCTCAGACAGGTGTAAAAATTCGAGGCAAGGAATATGAATGAGAATGTGTATGAAGGCTGGGACAGTACCCCCTTGAACCTTGGTGGGGGACAGGGTGCTCATTTACTAAGGAACATATGACCCAGAAAGGCTCTGGAAAGTGTAGTGCAGGGAAGACGTGAAGTTCCTGAGCTGAATGTGTACATACTGAAAGGTAACAGTTCCAAGCTCCCAGAAAATGAGCAGATTTATAGCCTAAAACTGAAAAAGAAAAGAAAAAGAAAGGACTTTTTTCTGAAGAACTTAGCAGAGCCAAGAAGAGAATCTTATATTTAAACTAACTCTTAAAAGATTTCTACGGAGAGGTCTGAGGGGCCAGCCCCAATCCCAACTACTACGTGGACACCTGCCCCTCCCCACAGAAGAATTTATTTCTAAGAATGGCACTGAATATGCAGCTCCTGGAGAGGGACAAATCTGATTGGAATACACGTGTTCAGATGAAGGGGGAGGAGGAGAGAGTGGAGCACATCCTGGCCCACCAGGCCTTGAGGACAATGTTCCCGATTAGAGCAGCCAGTCCACAGAGAAGACCACATGGCTGGCCCCACTATGAGACATGATGCCCCTCAC
>NW_022103918.1:6392247-6401587 GCF_000313985.2 Echinops telfairi | reverse complement strand
ACCCAAAGCCCTTTTGTAGGCCACTGGACATCCCCTTACAGAAGGATCTCCTGGAGGAGACAAGCGAGTCAGGATGCTACGTAGCAAAAATATAACTTTCCTCTAGTTCCTAAATGCTTCCTCCTCCCCCACTATCTTGATCCCAATTCTACCAGGGCAGATGATCCCTTCAGGACCAGTGGTGTGAGTGGCAGTGCTGGGAGGGCGGGTTGGAAGGGGGGGACCAATTACAAGGATCTACGTGTGACCTCCTCCCTGGGGGACGGACAGCAGAAGAGTGGGTGAGGGGAGACAGCGGATAGGGCAAGATATGACAAAATAATAATTTATAAATTATCAAGGGTTCATGAGGGAGGAGGGAGCGGTGAGGGGGGAGGGAAGGGAAGAAAATCAGAAGCTGATGCCAGGGGCTTAGTTGGAGAGCAGATGTTTTGGGAATGATGAGGGCAATGAATGTACAAATGTGCTTTACACAATTGATGTATGTATGGATTGTGATAAGAATTGTATGAGGCCCTAATAAAATGATTAAACACACACACACACAAAAGATTGGTACAACATGAGTAGCATATGCCTGAATCTCAGGCAGAAACTGTAACTGCTGCACATGCACCATTATGAAGGAATATGACAAGTCTGAGGAGGGGTAGGAAGTTTACTTGACAAATGGAATGCCTGGTGGAAGAACTGTAAATATATGTTTAGGGAGGTTGACAACCACCCCCATCTCCCCAGTAAAAGGATTTAAAAACCAAGAGAGGAAGAAAAATACACCTCACTGCCATCAAGTCAATGTCAGCTCCTAGTGTCCTTATAGGAGAGGATAGAACTGCCCCTATGGGTCTATAAGACTGTCACTCTTCACAGGCAGAGACAGACTCGGCTTTGTCCCACAGAATGGCTGGTGGTTTCAAACTGGTGATCTGGCGGTTAGCAGCCCAACGTGTAACCACTGCCCTACCAGGACTCCTTAAGGATGTGGCATTGCACATCAGATTCCAGAGAGGAGTGCCTCAGGAGAATTAGATAAGGAAATGTAGAAGATTAACCTGGTTTTAGTATTTAAAGATTTTAGATTGAAGTAGAACATCATAACTGAGAAACCAGCTAGAAGTCTGTTCCTGCTCTCTAAGAAAGAAAGTAGAGACGGAGGTGATGTCAATGGGACACAGAAGAGAGTCAGGAATCCAGAGACATTTAAAAGATAATTAACAGGATGTTTTTATCAAGGGGAGGTAGGAGAAAGTGGCAGTGAAGAATTGTATGTTTTTAGCTTAGGAACCAAGAGTGGATGGTAACACTGTTAATTAAAATGGAAATGTTATAGAAATAATCACTTCAAGACGAGAAAACAATGCAGTCAATATTTGGCACTTTAAGTTTAAAATGACTATATGGTTTTTAAAAAGAGCTATAGATAACTGGAAAGAAGAGACTTTGGGTCAGGAAAAGAACTCACCTACAGGGACAGATTTGAGAGTCCAGATTATATCAATAAAGCCAGGGTAGAAAACGAAGGTGCATGGAGAAGGAATGGCAAACACCGTAGAAGGCATTGTGCCACCACCATGGAAGATAGTAGGAGGCTCTGCGAGCACTCTCTCTTGCCTTTGGTAGCCTTCCCAATGGCTTTCCCAGCATCACTGCCAATCAAGCAAACGTGAAATTTTTTTTTTTAAAGTTGTCTTCCTGATGTAGAGTAAGAGAAGAACATCAAGGACCAGACTCTGAGGATTAAAAACTCAAACAAATAATAAACACACCATCAGCTTCATATTATGTGCTGATGTCAGCTTAGATGAGAGGCTGGTGTAAGATTATTGTGAATTCATTTAAACCAAATCATAATGTATGTTCATAGTCATGTGTGCTCGTCTGGGTACTTTAGAGAAACAAATCCACAGAAACTCATGTATAAGAAAGAGTTTTATATAAAGGTTAAGTGTGCATCAAGAAAACAGCCCAACCCAGTGCTGCCCAAGTCCACAAGTCCAACATTAACCCATATGTCTGAAACCAATCCACAAAGTCCTCCTCCATCTCACAAAACAGACGCAATGATGCCGACTGCAGGAGGAAAGCCGAGTCAGTGAACGTGTAAACATCTCAGCACTGGCAGGGGTCTCCACACGGCTGCTCCAGTACCCAGGGTTGCATCAGGGTAGGTCCATGTGACTTCTCCTCAGGGATATCTTGCAAGAAGTGAGCCTTGTCAGCTGAAGCAGGGAACTGGCTAGGGCAGCTGTACCCTGGTCTGACCATCACAAAGCAAGAGACCTGAGAACTCGAAAGGTGAGGCTCACTGAACCATTTATATCTCCGCCCTTCAATTAACCCCACATGTGTTTATCAGCCAGGTTGTTACAATAAACTTTAACTAACACATCATGGATGGTGTGGTAGCTACATAGTTTCATGTCAACTTGATAAATAAAGTGCAGGACTGAAGTCTAGCCTGTCAATCAGGTCACAGTCTGATGATGCTTGCTTGTGGGCATGGCCTTCTCAAAGGAGGGTTTTAGGAACCTCCCCCTCTCTCTCTACCATCACCTTCCTATTGTAAAGCCATGCTGAGAACTGCCAGAATCCTGTGGTGATTTCTGCCATTGGATCCACAAGACTTTTCACCCATAGCACTGTGATCTTCCTACTTTTTGCATCATTGCTTGTGGCTGAAAAGGAACTTGTGGACTAGTATCAGCTTTATGGAATTGGGTTGGAATGTTTTCCTGATATACAATTCCTTCTTGATTTAGTGCTCTCTCTTATACATATATGAGTGTCACTAGATTTGTTTCTCTAGTCAACCCAACCTAACACAGTTAGTCTCAGCATTCCTACCATTTGCGTCAGCTTCTACCCGCAACTGCATTTCCATCAGCACTCTTGCCCTAATCCAACCTGTCCCCCATATTGTAGCCAGACTAATATTTCTTTTATATCACCCCTCATTCTCACCTGAATATTAAAACCCCTTCAAAGCTCAAACTGGCTTTTAAGATTAACTACCAACCAACTCCAGCTCTTGGTGACTCCATGTGTCTCAGAATAGGGCTGTGCTTTATGAGGTCTTCAATGGCTGATATTTTTAGAAGTAGATTTCTAGGCCTTTCCTCCTTCAAAGGAGCCTCTTGGTTAACCACGTGAGTCACCCAGGAACTCGCTCTTAAGCGAGAGATCCAGATTTTTAACATGATCTATAAACACCCTAGTATGCAAACGCTGATTAATCAGCCTTTCATATCAAATGCCGCCACCACCCACACCCTATTTTCTGTACTTTTCTTCACCACCAGACTTTTGAGGATTATCTGTCCTACATGGGAACTCTGGTCCTTACTCTTTACTTGAATAATTCCTATTCATCCTTTAAGTTTCATCATTAAGGTCACTCCCCGTAAAATACCTCCCATGAGTGCCAGATGTATCATCTCTCTATATGCCTTTCCTGCAGGGCACTAATCAAGGTTGTGATTTTGTGTGTGTTTGTGTGCCCTGTTGTTACAATGTCTCTCTCTCCTACCAGACACTAAGGTTCATGAGTTTAGGGCAGAAAGTTTATTTTTGTTTCCCCAATATCTAGCAGCACCCTTGGTACATAATGCATATTCAATAAATATTTATTTAATGGGGCTGTTTTGATCATGTTAATTAGGAGCCTACATTTTCACTCCTGGAAAATATGCCTATATTAAATACTAAGTTTCTTTTCCATTTTGAGATGAATTAACATTGTTATATAGACAAGAGATAGCACTTGGAAAATAATACAACTTATATTTCAGTAACCATTTTAATTTCACTGGAATTGTTCTATCGTTCCCCTGGACATTTACAAAGCATTATTGAATAAATAGTCACTTCACTTCCTGAAATTACATGCAGCTGGAAATTCTGCTGGTTCCAAAAGTGAGAAAACTTTCTGCACTTTTATTGGATTTTCAGGTTGCTTTTCAGAAATAATTGCAATCTTTATGGTCCTCAGCATTGCTTCAAGAATCATTAGGAATCACATTCTCATCAAGCTAGCTGTGTGTAACGCCTACTTGTTTCCCACCTTAAAGTCTTTCTTCTTTATAACAGGTTTTAAATTAAGGCCACAAAGCTATTCAGACCATTTAGAAAATGCAACAACATCCATAAAATACCATTTGCTTCATTTCTTCCTTTAATTCCATTTAAGTGAAAGATGGGCATTATTGGAGAAGTAGATACTTTCATGAGCAGCTGTGATTGGAAGTATCCTCTTAGCAAATGAATAATATACAGCTATTGGTCTTCTAATGAGAAGCCCTAGCAGGATAGTGAAATACTGAACACACAGTGAACTACTACTAATCATAAGATTAGCGGTTCAAACTCATCAGCCACTCCACTGGAGAAAGATGAGGCTGTCTACTCCTATAAATTTTAAAGAGGCAATTCTACCCTATTCTACAAGCTCATTATGAGTTGGAATTAGTTCAATGGCAATGAGTTTGATTTGGGTTTTGTTTTGGGGGTGGGTTTTTTTTTTTTGGCCTTCTGATATATTGCTGACTCAGACACACAAGAACTATAAAGGACCCCCAAGCAGGTGAAAATCCTAAAAAATATTAAGACCCCTGAAGCAATCAAATCCCATTAATAAACACGTTTCCCTAAGGTGTGGTTGGTCTTAGTGGTAATGAGTGGCACAGAAACAGACTTCCTATAGCTGACCAGAATCCCCTTAGTGCTTTTTGCTTTCACATATATCTTCATCCCCGTTCCTTCAGACTCTGTGATTCCCTACGTCACAGGCTACACCTAGCCTCTCGGGGGTAGGGGTGGGGGAAGAAATAGCTACAGAACAATCTACTTAGCCTTTGCTTGGTTGTCATATGCTTCAGACTTGAACCCCTCGGGCCAAAACAGGCATAGTTATTGGTCTGATAAACCAATTTGTGCTGATATAGCAATGATAAATTACTAAATTATGTGTTTCCCAAGTCATATGCATTTGGTGCTTATTAGAAAAAGCCAGAAAGTGCAGTGCTTTCAGTCAAATTACCCCTGGTAGAAACCTGTCACCACCCCATCAGAGAAAAGTTAACAGAGGAAACCAGCTTAGGAATGGGTTGTCTTTGCATTCAATCCATGCATGCACATCCACCTTTTCAAGTGTGAAATCCGTATGTACTCGAGTATAAGCCGAGTTTTCCAGCACATTTTTAATGCAGTTTTTGTGGTGAAATTAGGAGCTTCAGCTGATATTCTGGTCAGTTTATACTTGAGTATATATGGTAAGTAGAAAACAAGGGATGACATAAGAATAAACTCTAGAGCTCATAATTCTATTTAATTCTGTAATTACATTGATACAATTAATTCCTGAATACAGTGCTTTCTTTAAAAATTTTACAATCAGAAAGACAATGTTTTGAAAATAATGATGGCAACAAATGTACAAATGTGTTTGACACAACGGACGGATGGATGCATTGTGATAAGAGCTGTACGACCCCCCCAAAAAATGATTTTTTTTTTTTAAATGTACAATCAAGAATCTGATCCAATTTACCCATGTGGTCAAAGACTCTGGGAAAACCTTTCAAACAAAACATTTTGAAAAAGCGAAGGAGACTCAAGAACCTGAGTTTGGACCTCCCCTGGGGAATGGAAATCCCTACCAATTATGCCCCAGTGTTTAAGAGGGAGGACGCACCACAAAGAACCCAACAATAAGAAGTCACTGAGTCTGTGCTGCCCTGACAGGATGCTTGTGAAGCTGCCCGTGGTCTGCATTCCAAACCTCTGCAGAGGAGAGGGGGAAAGGCGATCTGATGCTTTGTCTCTACACTGCCCTGAACACCATAGGAAACATGAGCGCTTCTATCGCAAGTGCTGGCTGGGGGAGAATCAAGTCCACACTTGGGAGAGGCAAATGTGATTGACCTCGGGTGAAAAAAGTCACAGGTTCCCTAAAGTCACAGCCCACTCACTTCACCTCAGGCAGATAAAACTAGTTGGAAGCTGACTCTTATACCCGAATGGAACTCTCGAAACTGGACAGTAGTGAGAATTCCCTGGAATGCTCAGGAAGACAAGTCAGCCCTGGGTCTATATCTGGGTAAAATCAATACAAGAGGATTTAAAGCTCATCTCTCGATGGACACAAGATCAAAGTAGTCCCTGTCCGTTGACAACACCACAGGAGACGCTAGACCCTGCTTTATCCAAATTATACAGAGTCAGTGAATATAGCATGGGCAGGTGAGTAGGCAGAGTCTTAGATCATCTCTTCTCTCTGCATGAGTGCAGTTGTGTTGATCATGGGCCTGTATGCCCTGAAAATTCAGGGGCCAACCTCAAAACTAGGATCTTTATGGGGTATTTAATTGTTGCTTGCCATCAGCTCCTGCCTGAGATCGGTTAATGTTGCATGAGCTGGCCACCTTAACTCTTTGCGACCTGAAACAAGTGCACTGGAAGTGTTGCTCAGCCAGAGATAAAAACAAAATCACCGCATGTCTCAGAAGCAGCAGTCAGTGTCTATAAACATGTAAAATCAAGAGAAATGGCTCATTTGAGTAGAATATATGCAGATGTAGATACAGAGGAGATCTTCAAAGACGAGACCGCCCTAGATCATACTAGGAAGGGGGTTAGGGCAATGAACTTCAAAAAATCAATTACATGGAAATAGGACAACACTTTACACAAAATCCATTGGGTAACTGAGAAAAGCAAAGGGCAAAATTTTTAATTTCATTAAACAAATGAGAATAAAAAGACAGCAGACCAAAATCTCTGGAACACAGAAAAAAACGGTACTCAGAAGAAAATTTATAGCAATAAGTGCACACACTATAAATGGAAGAATTAAAATAAAAGAAGCCCTGGTGATGTAGTGGTTATGGGTTGGGCTTGAATCCACAAGGCCAGCTCTCAGGAGAAAGATAGGACTTTCTACTCCTATAAAGAGTTATAGGCTCAGAAACTCACAGGGGCAGATCGACTCTGTCTGTTGGGGTCTCTGAGTTAGCATCAACATTCATGGCATCCAAAGACTTCATGGAAAGATAAAGGGTTAATATCCAAAACCTATAGAAAACTACAATACTTTATTAAGAAAAACAAAAATATTTAATGCTTCTTCTCCCCCCCACCACTATTATGATCCCAATTCTACCTTACAAATCTGTCTAGGTGAGAGGATGTACACTGGTACAGATAGGAACTGGAAACACAGGGAATCCAGGGCGGATGACCCCTTCAGGACCAGTGCTGAGAGTGGTGATACCAGGAGGGTGGAGGGAGGGTGGGAAGTTGAATGGAGAAAGGAAAAGGAGGAGGGAACGAGGAGGAGGAAGAGGAGAAGAAGGAACACTATACATAGGAGGGCTACAGAGTTATCCCTCTGTCACTGTGGTGAGGCATGAGCCCTGCAACTCCATATACTGTAGGTAAATGTGCTTCTTTGTGCGTGTCATATTTCACAAATGGACGAAATTTTAAAATAACAATTTTTCACATTTAAATTAAAACAGAAGAGCCAGAGCCTTAAAACCTCTCAGACGCCTTACCCGTCCTACCTAGACACTAGTCTGAGTGCTTATAAAAGAAGGAAGAGTAAAATTCAAAGTGATGTAGTCTTTTGTGGAATACAAGCTAGTTTCAAGCGCAAATAAAATAATTTATAATCTGCCATGTTCAATTCGGTGTGAATCTAGAAGTCAAAGTCTCTGTCACTATCTATTACATATAAACTCCATGGGGGGTTGGGGAGCTCACTGCCATCACAGGGAACCTGCATGACAAGGTAGAACTTCCCTTGAATGTTTCCAAGACTATAACTCTTTATAAGAGTCAAAAACCTCCTATTTCTCCAGTAGAGAGGTTGGTGGGTTTGAACTATTGACCTTGGTGGGTTTGAACTATTGACTACTATGCCACCAGGGCTCCTCCAATGAGGGGAGGGGCCCCTTTTGGGTAAGCATAAACTAAAGCTTTGCCCTAACCTCAATAAATATTTGATGAATGAATGCCTGCTAGTCGCATACTCTTCAGAATAATAAAATCTTCTTTAGCCTAATTTCTCACCTACATACATTTTTCTCATCTACACTATTCACCTGATAAGATTTTTCACACATGCAGCATACACAAGTTTTAGGGAATAGTTCTTTTTATCTTTTCTAAGTTAGGTGGACTGTACTAATTAATATGACAGGTGCCAAGAAATGTTGAGGACAGGATCAAATGATGGAACAGAGGAAAAGCACACTCAACCTTCAAAGCATTTGTAATAAAAATTAGTTCCATTGACACAAAGAGCTTGTAGCCCACAAATAATCCAGACCCTATAAATGAGACCCTGTAAGTAGACTGGGAAAGGAACATAAAGAACAACAAACTTGAAACAAATCCACAGAAAGAATCCACTGAAACTGCTTCACAAGAGTTGGGAATTAACTATGATTTTTCTGTAACCAGCGACATGGTAAGTGAGGAAAGGACTTGGTCTGAAACTAACTCCAGAAATTCCACAATAATTTCAACGTGAACATTTAGGGTAACTGTGCTAGCTGACCCTTAAAAGGTGCATGATCACATAAGATTGCTGAGGTCCCAGCCAGGCTTTCTCATTCCTTGTTCTTACAACGTCAACAAGTCATGAATCGATTCTGTGTCTTAGTTATTTTTAAACTGATTCTAATCAACTAAAACAATTGTTTAAGATGAGGGTATGTAAAACATCGAGAAGAGACATAAAATGAAAATTAAATCTCCCAACTTTAAGATATATTTCCATTTCTACCATATGCTATAAGTATCTTTTCCTTGTAAAGGCCCCCAAAATAAGAATACATTTTCAAAGTAATTTAATAGGTGTTTCATGACTGTTTCTTCTGTGCCAGATCCAGTACCTAGTACAACCAATAAATAACATTACTTTTGTTTCAGCCATGCTTTTACATGACTGAGTACCTTACACAAAGTTCTACCAACCAAGATATAATTTAAATGGTCTCTCCAATAGGAGTGAAAAAAGAAAAAAAGATGCTGAGTTATTACCTTCTTTGAACCGGTCCACTTTGGGAATGTGTGACATATTGAGCCAGAAACCAGAGGGTGTACACTGGTACAGATAGGAACTGGAAACACAGGGAATCCAGGGTGGATGATCCCTTCAGGACCATTAGTGCGAGTGGTGATACCAGGAGGGTGGAGGGTGGGTGGGTTGGAAAAGGGGAACCGATTACAAGGATCTACATGTGACCTCCTCCCTGGGGGACAGACAACAGAAAAGTGGGTGAAAGGAGACATTAGACAGTGTAAGATGTGACAAAATAATAATTTATAAATTATCAAG
>NW_022103918.1:6376044-6391538 GCF_000313985.2 Echinops telfairi | reverse complement strand
CTAAAAAGCAGTGATGAACGTATGAAGCACATCGCTGCATGGGAAGAACTGGAGGAAATAATGCTAAGTGAAGTAAGCCAAGCACAAAAGGATAAGTATAACATGAGTCCGCTGAGGTAAGTTTATATATATATATAAAAGAAAGAACAGAAAGGTAAAGGCAAAAGGGGCACAGGGAAAAAGATACGGTAGTATACAAACACTCTAGGGGTAAGGGTCAGGTAATATGGCAGGTGCCAGACCAAATCCAGGGGTACATAGAGTAGCCAACCACAAAGTGGGGTGGAGGGAGGAAAGGGGAAAGGGGGGGAAAAAAGGATATGTGACGGGGGACTAGGGCACTGACCCACCCAAGGGAAGGATATTGTTTGTGTCTTCACAGGGAAAGAGGGACCAGATTTAAAGCCAGTGCCAGACGAATGCAGCTTGTTGGCAAGGAGTGGGGAGCCAGTGGAGGGGCCTGAGGGCTCGGCCCCCATACCAGCTACATGGAAGACTGCCCCTCCCCCCAGAAGAATTTATTTGAGAGGACGGCACTGAAGCTGCAGCTAGGGGAGAGTAGCATGTCTGATTAGAGCAAAAGGGAGCACTTCGAGGGAGGAAAAGATAGTGGAGCACATCCTGATGCACCAGGCCTGGAGGACGACGTGCCCGGTCTGAACAGCCAATGGACAGAGTGGACAACATGGCTGATACCACCATGAGACACGCCATCCCTTGAGAGCCCCTGGCTCTAAGGGGGACAACACTGGAGACTCAGTGTCAAGACTGGCCGAGACTGACCCTGAGACACCAAGGCAAACCACTAAAAGCGTGCGGCAGAGCAACAGTGGGAGCAGACCAGAGAGCCCCCAAGGGAGTACAAAGGACAGACTCAGGGGCCAGAGCATGGTACCCCATCAGACCTGACTGAAGGACATGCCTAGAGATCAAAAATCAGACCTTGATCTATTTACAGGTTATTCTTTCTGTTTTAATTTTTTTTTCATTTAATTAATTTATTCTTCTATGCGTGATTGGTTTCCTTTTTTGTTGCCATCGCTGCATTCTCACTGAACATCTATTTTGCTATGGCTTGGTTTTTGATGCATATTATTATCTCTACACATCTATCTAGATAAGATAGACTGGATGAATAGTCTGGAGGAGAAAACAACAGAACCAATGGTTCTGGGGGGACACGGTAGTGGGGGAAGCGGGGGGGAAAAGTTGGTGCTGACCAACCCAGGGACAGGGGAGCAACAAGTGATCCAAAGTCAGTGGCAAGGAGGGTGTGAGAGGCCTGGTAGGGATTCAGCAAGGGCAATGTAACCAAGAGAAATCACTGAAACCCAAATGAAGGCTGAGCATGAGAGTGGGACAAGAGGAAAGTAAAAGGAAATAGAAAAAAGAACTAGGTGACAAAGGGTATTTATAGAGGTTTTAAGACTGGAATGCACATATGTAAATATATTTATATAAGAGTGTGGGGAAACAAATCGATGTGTATATATGTATAGGTTTAGCATTAAGGCAGCAGATGGACATTGGGCCTCCACTCAAGCACTTACTCATTGCAAGAACACGTTGTTCTGTTAAATTGGCATTCCAGGATGCACACCTTCTCAACACGGTTGCTGAAGAAAAATGTGAACATAAGCAAATGTGAAGAAAGCTGATGGTGCCCGGATATCAAAAGATAAAGCACCTGGGGTCTTAAAGGCCTGAAGATAAACAAGCGGCCAACTAGCTCAGAATCAACAAAGCCCACATGGAAGAAGCACACCAGCATGTGTGACCATGAGCTGTCGAAGGGATCAGGTATCAAGCATCAAAGGACAAAAACCATACCATTGAAAAGCGGGGTGAGTGCAGAGTGGAGACTCAAAGCCCATCGGTAGGCAACTGGACACCCCCTTACTGAAGGGGTATGGGGAGGAGACGAACCAATCAGTGTGTAGGGTAGCAACAATGAAACATATAACTTTCCTCTAGTTCTTGAATGCTTCCTCCCCCCAACTATCATGATCCCAATTCTACCTTTCAAATCTGGCTAGACCAGAGGATGTACATTGGTACAGATAGCAACTGGAAACACAGGGAATCCAGGACAGATGACTCCTTCAGGACCAGTGGTGAGAGGGGCAAAGGGAATGTGGGGTAGAAAAAAGGTTTTTTACAAAAACCTCAGTATTGCCTCCTCCCTGGGGGATGGATGGCAGAGAAGAGGACAGGGGGAGACGTCGGACAGTGTAACTTATGACAAAACAATAATAATTTATGAATTATGAAGGGTTCATGAGGAAGGGGAGAGTGAGGAGGAGGGGGGAAATCAGCAACTGATATTAATGGCTAAAGTGGAGTGCAAATGTTTTGAGAATGATGAGGGCAACAAATGTACATATGTGCTTGACACAATGGATGGATGTATGGATTGTGATAAGAATTATATGAGCCCCCAATAAAATAAATTTTTTAAATGAAAAATAAATAAATAAAAATTGAGCCAGAACTTGCTAGTGCAGTCAGTGCTTTCCAAAGAGTTTTCTCCTAAAGGGAATCAGATTCTTCATGTGAAGACCAAACCTGGTTATGCTAAATTTGAAGCTTGTGATGAGTAGTTAAGCCGACAAGCTTTGTGACAATAAAACCTGTAGCCAGTTCTCAAAATGATAGCAGAACCAATAACTACCTGAAAGAATGTGTACTTATTGTCTGACCTTTCAGTCTTTCTTCTAGTTCTTAATAATAACCCTTGGAGAGAACGTGGTAAACAAAACAGCTGGTTATGTGGCCAACCTAAAATACAGCCTTTTGATCATTCAGCAAACATTAACTAAGCACCTATTATATATCCAGGAACTCCGTTAGTACAAATAAGAAGATAAAATCTTGTGGAGGAGACAAATATGGAAGTAGTTGTTCTACAGTATGTTAAGTGTGGCCATCCGCTTATGAAGAGGAATGAGAACCTGGGGAGATAGTGAAGGTCAGACAAGGTATCATAAAAGGACTGACAACTGAGCTGAATCCAAGCATACCTCAGAGATACGGTGAGTGCAGCTGCAGCCACCCTGATAAAACACATGCCACAATAAAGTGAGGCACACAGCTTTTTAAATTGTTCCTAGTGCATGTATAAGTTTTGTTTACACAATACTGCCAACAGTTTAGAAGATTCCACCAGAAAGATGCAGTTTTCTCTGCTCCTGTAAAGATTCACAGCATTAGGGTCACTCTGAGTTGGAAACTATCAAAGGAAGTGGGTTGTTTTTCTGATTTCGGTCATCTATAAATTGGGTGGTGGGTGGCAGCATTGCTAAAAAGTTTGAAATACTATCAAATTTACCAAAATGTGACCCAGAGACAGAAATGAGCCTGTTGTTGGAAAAACAGCGCCTATTGACTTCCTTGATGCAGAGTAACAACAAACCTTCAATTTGCTTTAAAAAAAAGAGAGAGAGAGAGGCTCTGCAAACTCATAAAACGAAGCACAATAAAATTAGGTATGTCCGCTGTACTAAAGAATCAATAGAATGTTTTCCAGGTATGCAAATGATAGGCAGCAAGAAAAGTCTGTCAAAGACGTCGGTTGAGATGAGCAAACTGGGAAACAAATGGAGTTAAGGAAGAGAGACAATATAGCTGTACAGATAGATAAAGATCACATCAAAAATGGCCTCACTAAATCATAAACAAACATTTATTTATCACGTTATATGTGCTAGAAATTATCCTAGGTAATGGAGTCATAACAGGTAATGTGGCACGGAAAATCCCTCTGCTAGATTCCAGTAGATATGAAGCTTACTAGGAAGGGGTCTAGGAAGAGACCGTACTCAAGAAGCAATGGGGAAAGTGCATGAGCAGATCTCAAAAGGCAGTGAAATCTTTGTCATTGGAAGTATTGTCCTGTTTCTGCAATGTCTCCCATGAACCCCTATGGCCACCTCATATATGTATCTTCTTTAGAAATTTATAGAGAATTTTTATCCCGTCTAGGTAAGGTTTCGCAAAGCTGAACAAATTTGTACACTACAAAAATATGGGGTTTTTGGATCCATCTCATTTCATACCATTAGCTATTCTCAGCTATCCTGACTCATTTCCTGAACTTTCAGCTGTTCCAAGGAATTGTATTTTGTCCAAGATACTTGACAGGATCAAACATACTAGAGCCACCTATAATGTCCCAGTGCACTCCCAAGTCCCATAGGACTTAAAAAAAAAAAAAAGATAAACCAAAGTTCCTGGAACCTCAGAAAAATAGAATAAATTTGTTATATCCCAATCCCTGTCCCTCTGAGATAATAAAAAACTCCAATATCTATGATCTTATGAATTTAACTTCCCATCCCATACATAGTCCAGGTAAACTAGAGACACAAATCCAGGGACACTCATGTGTGTAAGAGAAACTTAATATCAAAGAGCAATTGTACATTAAGAAAACATCCCAGCCCAGTTCAGATCAAGTCCGTAAGTCCAATATTAACCCATATGTCAACACTCGTCCATAAATTCCTCTTTAGACTCACGCAACCATGCAATGATGCTGAATACAGGAAGATCACAGGCTAGTGGGTAAAAAGTCTTGTGGATTCATTGGTGGTGGAAGCATCTCAGGGCTATAATGGGTCTTCACATGGCTCCTCTAACTCCAGGGTTCTGGATGCATCAGTGTAGTTCCATGTGGCTTGTCAACAGGAAAAGGATGCAGCAAGTGTCTCCCACCTCCAGGGAGGAAGACAGGAGTTCCCCGAATCCTCAAGAGAAGGCCATGCCCACACAGAGACCTCATTGGTTATCACCTGATTGACAGACTTTGTAAATTGACAGATTATGTAACTGCCACATTACATGTCTCAGAATGTCAAGAATTGCCCAAAGTCCTGAAATTCATGTGTGAGGGCCTCAAAAATTGTTTTATAAGAAACAGACCGGATTAGACCAGAACATGCACACTGCTATAGATAAAAGCCCGCAACACAGGGAATCCAGGATAGATAAACCCCTCAGGGCCAACAATGAGAGTAGAGATACCAGGAGGATTAGGGGAGGATGGGAGGAGAAAGGGGGAATCGATCACAAGGATCAATCCATAACCCCCTCCCAGGGTGACAAAAAATGGAAAAGTGGATGAGGGGTGACGGAGGATAATGTAAGATATGAAAATAGTCATCTATAACTTATCAAGGGTTCGTGAGGGTGGGCAGGAGAGGAAGGGAGAAGAAATGGGGAGCTGATATCAGGGGCTCAAGTGGGAGGAGAATGCTTTGAAAATGATGATGGCAGCATATGTGCAAATGTGCTTGACACACTGGAGGAATGTATGGATTGTGATGAGATGTAAGAGCAACCAATAAAAGTATTTAATAATAAAAAAAGAAACATCACATATTTACATCTATTAGTTTATATGCTCCCTGTATGCAAACATTACACAAAAAAGACAACTTGCATGTAATTATGCCTATTTTAAGGCTGGAAAAACTAAACCAAGTAAAGTTGAGATTGAACTGCAGGAAATGTGCTATTAAGTAGCAAAAGGATTAAAACTCAGAGCTTATGATTCTCTGTTCTTTGCTCTACTTTCCGTCTTCCACCATCAATCATTGCCTCACTATTACTTTGCATACATAGCTACATAGCAACCCCTCGCTTTCTTAAAGTTAATAAATGATCTCGTCTTTACTAATTCAGCCTTTTTAAATCCATCTTTTTTCTAATACTCAGATAAAGAATTTCATGCTAACCACTAAATAAAACCTTTTTTCTAAAGTAATTCCTTCATCCTTTTTTTCAACCTCCCTAGAGTTTCAGAGAAATTGAACTCTAGTCAACCCACATTGACCCCAGTAGGATTCAGGCTATTTTTAGATCAAGACTGACATATTCAGGCAGCAAGGAGAGCCAGGGAGACGCCAAGCCCAGCATCCACCCTGAAAATGAGCAAAAATGTGAAGCAAGTTCAGTGTCCCTTCCAATTTCTAATAAATTGTCTGAGAGAACTTGGTTAATTAGCAACAATTCCACACCAGGAATGCTTCGCCGCAGCCAATGCTGTAGCTGACTCTCCTAAGGCTGAGCCACCTGAGGTTTTTCAAAAATATTAATTTCACATGGAGTCTACTGAGCTCAACCCCTGATGTCAAAAACAAGGACTAGACAGCACATTGGCAAACTCCATGATGGTTCCCGCTATGCGGTCACAGGAGGTGAGACAGCATGTGACAGTGAGGGGCGGGGGGGGGAAGTGTTCTAACTAGATGTCAGAAAATCTAGTTTCTCTACCACCATCGGCCATATGCCCTAGAGAAAGTCACACAGGCGATCTTGTGGCGCTAAACACAGAGGCAGTCTTTGGCTGTTAACCCCCTCAGAAATGTCCTCAGATACAGAAAGGCCTCTCGGCCCCAGGTGAGATTTTCCAGTCCACATCCAGAAACTAGCGAAGACACAAAGGTCTGGCAATTGAGCCCCAGTGCAAAGCATGCGTCATAGACATTTTCGATTTCAGGACACCCCACAGAATAAATTGGCACTGCTGCTTAAAACCTAGGTCACAACTTGATGGCTCCCCTTCCCCAGCCCTGATCCTTCCAGCTCCCTTCCTCAGACTTGACCCCCAAAGAAGCTCCCTAACTCACATCCTGAACGCTAAGCACTTTCTCTGAATCTGCAATAGCATACCAGTAGAAAGACATACTTTAGCAGGCACAATACATTAGGGCCTTGAGGATTTTAGGGAAATAGAAAATGTACACAAAAAGAAATTAGATCTCATTTTTTAAATCATTTTATTGGGGGCTCGTACAGCTCTTATCACAATCCATCCATCCATCCATTGTGTCAAGCACATTTGTATATTTGTTGCCATCATCATTCTCAAAACATTTGCTTTCTACTTGAGTATCAGCTCCTCATTTTTTCCTCTCCCTTCCCGCTCCCCCCTCCCTCATGAACCCTTGATAATTTATAAATTATTATTATTTTGTCATATCTTACATCATCTGACGTCTCCCTTCACCCACTTTTCTGTTGTCCATCCCCCAGGGAGGAGGTTATATGTAGATCCTTGTAATTGGTTTCCCCCTTTCAAACCCACCCTCTCTCCACCCTCCTGGTATCGCCACTCACACCATTGGTCCTGAAGGGATCATCCGCCCTGGATTCCCTTTGTTTCCAGTTCCTATCTGTACCAGTGTACATCCTCTGGTCTAGCCAGATTTGTAAGGTAGATTTGGGATCATGAGGCTATAATTTTTTAAAGTGGAGACAATAACAAATGTTGGCTACAATATGGAAAAATAGGAACCCTCTTGTACTATGAGAGAGAACATAAAATGGTACAGCTACTTTAGAAAAGTTTAACAGTTCTTCAAAGCATTAACATAAAGCTACCATATGACCCACAATGTTCACTCCTAAACATATACTCAAAGGATCTAAAAACATATATCTTCACCAAAACTTTTACATAATGTTCGTAACATCAATATTCATAATAGCCAAAAAAGTAGAAACAATCCAAATGTGCACGAACTGATGACTTGTCAAACAGCATGTGGCATGTCCATACAATGAAATACTGTTTCACACAAGGAAGGACGCAGTGCTGGCACAGGCTATAGCAGGGATGACATTTCAGAAGACCATGCTAAATAAAAGAAGCCAGACACAAAAGGTCACCTATTCGATTATTTCATTTCTATGCTATGCCCAGAGTGGCCATTTCATACAGATGGAAAGTAGATTTCCTGGGGCTCTAGGAAATGATGTCCATGGACAGTGGGTTTCTTTTTAGTGAGGGCCTGTTCTTCCCCTGCATAGATATGATGGTTACACAGCTTTGTGAATATACCAAAATGATTAAATTTTAAAAGGTGAACTTTATGGTAGATGAGTCATATCTCAACTTGAAAACAAATCTACGGTTTTTGGGCACAGGGAGGAAGGAGACCACAGAGAAGGGGACAAGAAGAGTGGGAAAGCTGAAGATCTACTTGACAACCTACATAGAGAATGTTATTTCCTGAAGCTCCAAAACCAAACTAACTGGCAACCAGTTGCTTCCAACTCCTGGTGACCTTATCCAGAGGACAGGCTAGAAGTGCCCTGTGAGTTTCTGAGACTAATGCTTAACAGGAGTAGAAAGCCTCGTCTTCCTCCGCCAGACCTGCTGGTGATTTCGAACTACTGATCTTGCAGTTCGCGGCCCAATGTGTAAACATTCCACCACTGGCGGCACAGTCAGGTAAGCACTGGACAGCTACTGAAAAGTCAGTTGTTCAAACACACCAGGCACTCCAACAGCAAAAGATGAGGCTGTGTGTTCCCATAAAGGTTCACAGGCTCGGAAACCCTGGATGGATCGCTGGGAGTTGGAATCGACTTGAGGACAGTGGGCTTGTTTGGTTTTTTGTTTTTGTTTCAGATGGCAGAAAAGATGGGAACTGGGCACAGTCATTAAAAGAACTCTACTACGAAAGCTAAATTCTCAACTTAGGCCAATCTGCTATGCTAAGATCAAGAGGCTGATTGGAGAAGAAGGCACCATGACATATGGACTAAATATGGACTAAGAGACCTCAAGGAGAGTGCATTATAAATGTGGAGCTCCCTCGATTTTCCTGGCTCCTCAAGCCAACAGGACAAGCCCACTGTTCGCTGTTGAGGAAAAAGACTTAAAGGGCTTTGCTGTAGATGCCTCTCTCCTGTACGCTAGCAAGCGCTACATCCTCCAGAGTCCCACCCACCCCCTTCATTGTCCATTATGACCAGAGATGGTGCAGTAAAACTGGAACTTCATTTAGAAAGTTAACTCAGGTTAAGTCACATTACTCCGCCTGAGAAGAGCTCGGAGGAAAGCCCTATCCTGTATCCCCAAGGAACTGTGGGGCCTGGTCTACATGTACTGACAGGAGCCAAGACAATCAATATAGGAGTAGAGCGAGGAGGGATCAATACATTTGGCAGCGTTTATCATCATTTATATACTTTTTAGCTGAGATTTACTTGGGCCAAATTGATAGCCACTCACTTGGGCAGTTGGATAAGCTATGAGGACACTGAGGGAGTGAGCCTAACAGGCATGATCCCTTTCCTTCTTTTCAAATGCAAGCTCATTCACTAAAGGCAGGTGAACAGCCAAGGAAGATGGATCCTAAAATATGATGACAAACATACCGTAAATGGCAATGATTCCCCTTGTTTTTCTATAAGAGAACGTCAGCCACTTATTTGGGCAATCCCGTAACAAGGAAAGAGGAACCTAGGTCATTTTTGAGGGTGTAAAACACAGAACCTGAGATGACATTGTTACCCAGGAAACCATCATATCATCACTGCTTCCTGTTAGAGATGGCATCGGAGGCCAGGTACTAAAGGGAATTCTGGCCATTCTAGTTCATAAAGCTCTGCTAGATGCATGGAGCTACAACCGGGGTCATTCCCCAGGACTCCAAATGTATATAAAAAATAATTCTATTTTGTAGCTGGCAGAAGCCCGACATTAATCCTTGGCCTAAGAGGTGAATGCATCTGAAATACCTTTACATACACACTCTGGTCAAGATGATAAATTAAAAACCGTATCCATCCCTGGGGAATGACAGATTAGTGTCAGTCCTAAAATACTACAAGAATGATTGCCCCATCATAGCTCCATGACATTCACCAGATTAGTTGTTACAAATGTCAGACAGATAGCTGATGTTGACAGATTCAACCAAATAACAGCCCTGATGAGGCTGGTGTGCTAGATGTGATTTCTGCTAGAATAGATGACCATACTTCAGCTACGTGACATGTAGTCATTTATCTGATATGTTCTTTTCCATTCTGATCTGAAAAGACAAGCAGAAGTTCTCATTCACTCAGAATGGATAACAGTATATTCAGAGACATGTGGAAACAATACATCCAGAATTGGGCATAAGTAGGCCTGCAACAGTGGGCTTAGGAACAAAGATAGTACAATTGTGAGGATGGCTCCGTTTTGTCCTGTTGAGCACAGGGTTGTTATGAGACAGAACCTGTGTGATAGCACCTAACATCAGCAACAAGATTGGTGGACATGACGGGTGCCCCAGGCTTCCCACCATCTACCCCAGGCTTCAATTCACCTTGTCAGTGTAGATTGTCCATTTTAACCAGAAACAGAGCAGTCAAATTGGGCTCATTTAGAAATGGTCAGGACAGCATTTAGAAGCAAGTACTATGTATTGCCAGGAGAAACATGAGGCTCTCTGCTCCCATAAAGAAAACCCACAGGGTCACTGTGAGTCAAATTGTAAAGGTGGCAATGTGTTTGTTTTGTGTGAATATGGATTATAGAACTAAATAATAGACTGCAATTGTATAACAGGGTGATCCTAAAAGGCAACAGAGAAAGGAGGTTGCATTGGCTGTACTTCCAGCAGTGTGTATAGTCATACACTTTTTTGGAAAGAGAAATAAGCAAATTACCTGGCCCATTGTTAAATTGGCTGAAAGAAAATTTGAAATAAAGGAACGGGCAATTAAGAGATGTACGATGGGACTAGGCATGAAATATCAGTATCTTTGCATTATATGCTCTACAAAGAGCATCCAAAACATAAAAGATAATTCAACAACAAAGTAGACAAAATTATCAAACAGCCAACTTCTGTCATTAGCCATCTCAGTGCTGGATTATGGGTATCTGAGTGAAGTACCTGAGATATAATCAATCACTTAATCTGGCCCACATGGCCTTTCTAGCCATAATCCCTTTAGTGATACATTATAATTCCAGCCTCTATGCCTATACACAGAGTCACTGTGCCAAAAACTACTGGTCGACACTCAACCATGTCATGAGGCAGCATCTGAGCAAGAACCAATGGGACTGAAGGAAGAGGTTCAAGCTGCACTGAAAGCATTAGCCAAAAACCAGGCTCCAAGAATTGATGGACTACCAATTGAAAATTTTCAACAAGTTGACGAAATACTGGAAGCCTTTACTCATCTCTGCTAAGAAATTTGGAAGACAGGTACACTTGGCTTGAGGAGATCCACACTTGTAGAAATTTCAAAGAAAGGTGACATGCCAAAAGAATGCCTTGTGGCTGAGGAAGATCCTTCCGAGCAGTTTCCAAATGTGAGTGGTACCGCCCCCTAGCGGAAAGTGCGACAATGCAGGAGAGGCTGCAAAAGATGATACTTAAAAACTTTGTCCTGGATTATGGAGTCCTAGTACAACAGTTTTTAATTTCCAGGAAGTGTTAAGTAGTTCTGAGTTTTGTTTCTCTTCTTCTTTTTTTTCAAAAAGGGGGCGGTAGACAAAATAAGTTTAGGAACCTATGCTCCACAGGGATATCTTAACTTCAGATTTGTGGGTTAACAGCACCTACCACCACTTGAATCATTTGCTTAAAGCTTTGTGAGTTCTGTGAGACAGTGTAGCACATTCCTGAGTCGTGGGATGTGAGGGAATGTAGCAAGGAGAGGGCTGGTGGTTGCTATCCGGGATAATGAAATGGTAGGGCATTTTCGAAAGGTTGGACATTTGGCACATGCTTCATCTCTACTTCCGGAGGACTGCTTCAAAAGGAAATGTTGTCCTCCAGGTGTGATGGTGGCAAAGATGAAGATTACGAAGATCCATAAACAACCCTTCCACTCATCAAGGCTGAACTACCCAAGGACACCTGGCAATGTCCAACCTTCCACCATTACTGAATTCCATTCCTTGAAGAGATCAACCGGGCAGTTGGTAGCAAACCGACTACATTGAACCCCTTCTATGGTGAAAAGGGGTAAGGAGCACCTTGACTGGAATAGACATTTGGGTTTGATTTAATATGGGTATTAGTTTGACTTCATCATTCTGACGAGAAAAAAATTAACCTTGGTCATCGGGATGCAAGAGGGCTTGGAAGAATCTATTTGGCACACAGGTAATTACACTTGGTGGAATTCTTTTACCACATATGAACATAAACTGAGGAATTCAGTAGCGTGAAAAAGGAACCATGACCAGGGGCTCAATAGCTTGGAAAAGAGTGTCTGAGGATGCCACCAGCCTAAGGCCTAAGAGATGATAGAGGCGGAGGAGGAGGAAGAGGGAAATCTACGATGAACCATAGAGAGGGGGTGATGAATACCAATTACCACCCAAGCTCAGCGCAGTAATGGTTTCTCCCACTAACTCTCCTCCTGGATAGTTCCCTCATGGAAAATAGCCCAATAGATTCCTGAAGGAGCTGTTCCCAACATTTACCCGGAAAAGTGAATTTGAATAACACAAGAAGAGATGGGCAGTAGATTCTGTGATGCCAAGCCCGCATCCCACTTTGGAACTGAAGATTCCTTTGCCCAGCTGCAGCATGTTGCCTGCTAACAGTCCTCAGCTGTCTGGCCTTTCTAGAAATTGCCCTCAGCTGAAGAGAGTCTCCTTGCCCAACATCATGGCCCCTTCCCAGAGATAAATCTCAGATCAGTCAATAAGTAAGGTAAGCACGTGCTTACTAGTTATCACTTACTAATCCATCGTGAACAATTTCACATTTTTTACCACATCAAAGAGTCTGCTTCTCTCCCAGCCCCACCACACCTTTCTACAGAATCAGCCCTTTGACAAATTTCAATCCAAGACTGGACCGGAGCACGCAAAGAGCAAGGAAAGCATGATGGTGAAATCCCTGTGCAATTGTTCACTCCAGATGGCCAAGAGAGCACACAGCATCCATTCCTGCCTCAGCCTCACCTCAGTGCAGGAGACCTACCCTGTGGGGTTAGCTGTGGTCTTTACTGAGATTACATCAGAGCCTCATATGTTTTCGGGGCTCAATCCTGCTACCTTCTCTCTCCGCCCCACTACCCCCCTCAGACAGTGTTGGCTTGGAAAGCCCTTTCCAGTAAACTTCCTGCATGCAAATTTGTCTCCCCACTTTCTCTCTGGGAAACTGGATCTGCAACATTTATCAGGACACCATAAGGGAAACAAAAACGCAGACAACCCTGCTTTTGAAGCTTCTGATCTGTAAATTACTATTCTCTCAACTCATCTTTTTACCCTGCTCACTTAATTTTTAATCCTCAATTTGTTAACAAATACCCCCCACCAAAATTAAAGAACTCCTCCTGCATTGTTCAATCCACCAACACCCACATATGCTATCATTCGTCTCAGTACATGAACTCACTTCAATGAACTCATGGTGAAACAGATTCTCTTGGACTCCTTGCCCCACTACGACCTGCCTCTGCGCCCTCGTGCAGAGCACTGCTCTCCGTTCCTCTGTTCTTGGGTGGAAAGTATTCCTTTCCAACCAGCTTAATTCTCACTGCTGCGCAATTGGCTCTTGGATTTCCTGACCTCCCCAAAGCAATGATCCGTCAAAGTCTTTAATCTGTCCATCCGAAAGCTTTCATCCTTTTAGATTATTAATATATAAAACACCGTGCAAAGGCTTTAATCTTTCCATAAAAAGTTTCTTTCCTTTTAGCCCATAAATTACCATCGCCTCTTTAAAATATACATATATTTTTTTTAACCTTGAGGCCTATAGTTTTCCTAACATAACTTTTCTAACACCTTTTTGTTTCTCTCCGATAATTTACCACCACACAAGATACACAACCACTATCTTGTTTCATTTGGAGCCGCTGACTCCACCAACTACAGTCTAGATTTTATGCACCACTCCTTACCATGAAAGGCCTTTCTGAAAAGTCACCAATATCTTTTTAATAGTTACAATGACTTCTCATAGTTTTTGCTTTTCTCCAACACTACAGTATAATACATTGTCTGATCTTGTCTTATTCTTGAAAATGGTTCTTTATTGTATTTTCCAAGAAACGACATTAAGAGATAAGTTAAAGTAACATTTATTTATAAATAGGTTGTCTTTTGCCATGTTTTCTGGGATCCTACCCACCAATTGTGATTTACTGGTGGTCCAGTCCAAAAATTATTGCTTTTCATGCAGGAGTTCTACCCTCCATTCCTTATTTATGTACCCCATGCAAAGCCACCTCCCATCCTCCAGGGAGAGTTTGTGGGCTACCTTCAAGCTGAAGAGGCTTCTGCAGAGCTTCCAGACTGACGTGCGCACGGAAGAAAGACCTGATAATCTCCTTCTAAAAATCAGTCAGAGAAAACCCTATGAACACTGTCTGCAGCCAATCATGGGAATGGCACAAGGCCAGGTAGAGTTTTGTTCCAGTGTGCATGTAGTCACCATGTGCATGCACGCTTGTTCCATGTGGATGTAGTTAAGCACTGATTCAACTAACCCTAACAACAACCTAACTGCAAGGCATGCCCCACAATTCTGTTCTTGATTCTTCCCTGTTCCCTCTCCTAAATTCCTTTTAGGGATCCCGTTTCCCCTAAGTGATTTACAGAAGGAGTGATTCTTAAAACGAAGTCACTAACTTTGGATATGATCTTGAGCGCTAAAGTAATATTTTACCACGAAGTAGTGTTAACTATTGATTTTTAAATAACTATTTTTTATTATACTGTGAAATTGTTTTTATATTCCCAACTTACTGAGCATTTAGGCTAAATGGTTATCACGTGCACTCAATGCGTTATTAGTATTTATTACAATGGTGATCTAGAACCTCTCCTCGGACATTGTGCCCTCTGGTACGTTCCTGCTAGGAAAGGCTCTTCACGCCCCAGAAATGAACCGTGCTCTCAAGTGTTGCACTTTTACACACCTTTCTTGATAGCATTGTGTTCAAGATTTCTAATTTAATATGCAAAAATTAAATTGACTTGTAATTTGTTTTAAGCTATTTTCATTGGATTTTTGTAGGAAGCTTATTCCTTTTCTGTGCTCTGGACAATGGTATCACACATGAGAATTATCTGCTTCACAACAATTCCAAACCTCATCCATAAAATGTTCTGAGAGTAGACTCATGGTTTAAGGTAATTATTTAACAGTGCAATTTTTTCCAATGGTTTCTCACCTGTTAAGATTTTTCATGTCTTCCACACTAATGTTAGCAAGATAAAATGGAAAGGCATCTTTTAACAAACAATTACCTAGAGGCTAAAATGTACATCAAAAAAGGAAGCCAACTGGAGCTGATCCTTAGTGGATCCTTAGGGTTCCACACAGGACAAAAAGGACAAAGCCTGGATCCTTTGAAAAGCAGAAAATTAGATCAGAGAACCCTACATAAGCCAAGAGAGAACAGACTATCAGGAAGATGCAACAAGTATACTGTTATGTCCTTGGCTCTTGAATTAGGGGGATAGAAATTCCCATATGAGAACTCGTAATCACAAGTTTTCTCTTAAATAGCATCAATTTATATTACCTCTGTCACTGGAAAAACGCCAAACTGAAATTAAATATAAAATATTCCTAAATCACTAGTGTCCCCAAGCACCAGGCAAAAGCAAATACATACTCTATTTGGAGAAATACATTTAAACCCACTTCTCAAATTATTTCCAAAAATAAGATTCCAAAGTTAGAAACTGAACAGTGCAAACCACAGGAGAAAAAGATAAACAACAAACC
>NW_022103918.1:6361938-6375089 GCF_000313985.2 Echinops telfairi | reverse complement strand
AAATAGAAAGAAAACGTTTTGAGAATGATGATTGCAACAAATGTACAAATGTGCTTGACATAATGGATGTATGTATGGATTATGATAAGCGTTGTACAAGCCCCCAATAAAATGAATTTTAAAAAAATAGGAAAATAAAAATAATAGCCCTCTGAGAAGCGCAAAAGACCTGAACAGAAGTTTCACCAGGGAGGAGACCCAAATGGCCAATAAGCATATGAGAAAATGTTCCTGATCATAAGCCATCAAAGAAATGCAAATTAAAACAATGATGAGATACCACCTAACACCCTCCAGGATAGCCTAGTTCAAAAAAATCGGAGAGCAACAAGTGTTGGAGGGGATGTGGTGAAATAGGAACTCTCATCCACTGCTGGGGGTCTTGTAGTTATGTACAGCCACTGTGGAAAGCCATCTGGCAAGATCTAAAGCAATAGGAAATTGAGCTACCAGCCATCCCCCTACTGGGCATATACCCAGAAGTAAAAAATAGACTGTGACCAGTCATCTGCGCTCCAATGCTTATCATGGCAACATTCACAACCGCAAAGATCTGGAAACAACCTAAATTTCCATCGATAGACGAGTGGATTCAAAATCTCTGGCACATACACACAGTGAGTACTTCACATCCCTAAAAACAGTGATGAATACATGAAGCACATTGTCTCATGGGAAGAGTTGAAGGAAATTATGCTAAGTGAAGTTAGCCAAGCACAAAAGGACAAGTACAACACGAGTCCAATGAGCTAAGTCCAATCAGCACAGTGAGTACAGAAGAAAAACTATTTAATACATAATTTACGGTTGAGGGACAGGCACACATGCAAGGGACAGACCAAGCCCAAGGATGCATATAGCATACCACATATAGAAGATGATGGTGGTGGGGTGGGGCAATGGCATTGGGGGGAGCAGGGCACTAATCCATCAAGGGAAGGTACTGTTTATGTCTCCACAGGAAAAGGAGTGAGAGTGCAGACAGCATCATTGCATGCCAAGCCTTGAGGGCAACATAAAGGCATGGAGCAGCAACCCATTAACAGAGTGGGCTATGGGGCTGGCCCCAATCCAAGCTATGCTGACCCCCTCCCTAGAAGAATGTGCTACACAGGGCAGCACTGAAGGTACAGGCTAGGGGGAAGAGCCTGCCCAGCCCACCCACATAAGAGCAAACTAAGAAAGAAAGAGAGAGTGTGAGGAACTAGACCTCATTCTGACACACCAAGTCCTGAGGATGACATCCCTTCTAGGAACAGCTAAGGCACAGCGAGGATTGTAGGGCTGACAACAGCTCTAGACATGTTGTCCCCACGATGGAGCATAGCGCTACAGAGGACAATACTGGGAACATAATGTGGAGAGTGAGTCTGGTCTGACCCCCTTTACCCCACCCCCAGTGGGGCAGAACAAGAAGGGAACATAACAGACAGCCAATGGGAGCAGTCACAGAACCTGTGAGGAATCCTGAAAATAGACTTCAGACTGGGCAATTCCCACTGCCCCAACATGATCACTGAAGACAAACTGGGTGCACAAACAGATGTGAAGAAAGCTGATAGTGCCTGACTATTAAGACATAGCATCTGGGGTCTAAAAAACTTGAATCCAAACAAGCAGCCAACAAGCAGCAAAGCAACAAAGCCTGCATGGAAGAAGCACACCAGCCTGTGTGATCAAGAGGTGTTGATGGAAACAGACATCAGAAGTTCAAAAACAAACAACCTTATTGAGGTGATGGAGAGGGATCATGCTGGAGACCCAGAGCCCATCCGTGGATAACTGGACGTTCCTGGGCAGAAGGGCTTCACGAGGAGAAAATACATCCAGGGAGCAGTTTAGCACCTATGAAACACACAACACTCCTCTGGTTCATTAATCCTTCCTTCCCCGCCCCCCCCATTACCATCTCAGCCCTTTCGTACAAATCCTTCTAGACTGGTGTACATACTGCAGCACAGAGGAAAGTTTTCAATATACGGAATTCAGACAAACCCTCTCAGAATCAGTAATGGGAGTAATGATTCCAAAAGGGTAGGGGAAGGGGAAATGGATAGCAATGACGGCAGAACAACCCCACTCCAGGGTGACAAATACCAAGATAGTTGGTGAAGGGATAGAATGGACGGTGTAGGATATTTATAAATAATAATAACAATACATAACACATTAAAGGTTTGCGGGGGTGGAAGAGTGGGGTAGGGAGGGGAAAAAAGAGGAGCTGATATTAGAGGGCTCAAGAAGAAAGATAATGCTTAGAAATTGTTAACGCCAATAATTGTATATATCCACTTGATAAAATGGATGTATGGATTATTATAATATATGGAAGAGTTCTAAAATAAAATGATTTATTAAAAAGGAAATAAAATGAAAAATAGTTTAAACTAAAAAGCCGAACCCATTGCTCTTGAGACAATCCCAACTCACAGTAACCCTAACTACAGGGCAGAGCAAAACTGCCCTTCAGGGTTTCCAAGGGTGCAATCTTTATGGAAGCAGATAGTTACACATTTTTTGTCATAGATCAGTGGTCCTCAACCTTCCTAATGCCACGACCCCTGAATCCAGTTCTTCATGTTGTGGCGACCCCCAACCATAATATTATTTTCGTTGCTATTTCAAAACTGTAATTCTGCTACTGTTAGGAATCATAATGTAAATATCTGATATGCTAGATGTATTTTCATTGTTACAAATTGAACATAATTAAAGCATAATGATGAATCACAAAAACAATATGTCATTATATATTGTGAAATATTTCTTTCTAATGACAAATAAATGAAATTTTGTCTTGAAGCATAGTGTAGCATGGGTCTTTATGCCAGGTACTCGTATGTGGGCATATCTGCATGTGGGGAGACCCACCTAGAAATGGATAAAGGAGCAGTGTCTCTGTTCCTAAGACCATGGAAATATGTGTTTTTCGATGGTCTTAGACAACCCCTGTGAAAGGGTCCTTTGACCTCCAAAGGGGTCGCGACCCACAGATTGAGAATCGCTGTCATAGAGCAAGTGGTATGTTTGAGCTGTAGACCTTTCCTTAGCATCTGAACTCTAACCACTCTGCAACCAGGTCTCCTCGTTAAAATAGTTTGAGATAAAATTAAGTAATTGGGGTTTTATAATAGTCTAGAGAGAAAAGGAAGAGCAACATTGATGGTTTTCCAGAATGTCTCTTTTTAAAAGGCCTGTAAGTGCTGAAAATCAGAGGCAACAAATGCAAGGACTATCAATCAAATTAAATCCACACAGATATATTGTTTTCACATTTTAGAACACAAATGTTCTTTTTGTGAGAGAGCGTGAGGGACTAGACCCCATTCTGACACACCAAGTCCTGAGGATGGCGTTCCTGCTCAGAGCAGCTAAGGCACAGAGAGGACTGTAGGGCCAACAACAGCGCTAGACATTCTGTGCTCGCATTGGAGCGTAGTGCTACAGAGGACAGTACCGGGAACACAATGTGGGCAATGAGCCTGATTGGACACCGCCCCCCACCCCCACAGATATTCTACAACCAAACGGTGGGATGATGACTAAACTCTCAAAAGCAGCAATGTAAACTATGCCAAGAGAAGAATATCTTCAACCAGCTAGGAGAGCATAATCTTTATGCTTTTCTTTTTCTCCTAGTGACGGAACATTTATTTTAATGTCTTTATTCTACTTGAAGATGCTGGATGTGGTGGTTTGATTTTATGTCAACTTGAATCTGTGTCAAAGCGTAAGGGTCGACAACCTATTAATCAGGTCGCAGCCTGATGATTTCTTCCTGGGTGTGTGGTCTTTTAATAAAAGAGACACTGGGAACTTCTGTCTCTCTGGCCCTTCACCCTCCTGCTTCCTGGGATTCTGTGTCTGCCTCCACGAGTGGCCCCATGTGAGCTGCTGACCCTTGGACTCAACGTGGGTACTTTCAGTACCCTGTCCTGCTCCCCTGACCTTGGAGCCACTCGACTCTCTAACCACTAGCCCCCCGATCTCTCTGCTTCTCACTTCACTGTTTGGTGTCATCAGTCTGCAGCTACGTGAGTTTGAAGAGACCTCCAGCTAACGTTGGACCCATGGACTGAAGTTGAATTGGGCAGAGATGCCTTCTTGATATAAAGTTCTTCCTTAAACATATATGAGTGTCACTGGTTGTGTTTCTCTAAACAATCCAACCTAACACACTGGGTTAAAGTGTGTTTTGGTTCTCTTTCTCTTTTTTTCATGTGTGCATTTATTGCTATAAATTGCCCTCTGTATACTGTTTCTGCTGTGTCCCAAAAAGTTTTGATATGTGCACAAAAGGAAAAATATTTTATGAGGCCACTCTTGGAAAAGAAACGGAAGAAAGGACGAAGACTTCCATACCAAAGTGAACAGGCTATGGCGCATACAAAGTAGGGGAGACCAAGGGAAGGTAGACGAAACAACAGGCAAGAGGCTTGACAGGTAATTATTTGTGTAAAGAGGAAGATAGTCATTCACAAAAGAGAAATTGAAGGTAATGTACTGGAGTGTGGAATTGATACGTAATTGAAACTGTCTAATACAAATTTGATTATCTGAAATGTAAACCCCTACTTAGTTCTTTTTTTTTTATTTTAAAAACAAAAAGCTAGGAGAGCAATTGTCAAATAGAAACATATTTTCCCTATCAATGGTGTGTGCTCTAATGGGTACATTAGAGAAACAAATCCACAGAAACCCATATGTATAAGAGAGAGTTTTATATAAAGGGTGAGTGCACATCAAGAAAACATCCCAACCCAGTGCTGCCCAAGTCCACAAGTCCACCATTAACCCATCTGTCCAACACCAATTCACAAAGTCCTCCTCCATCTCACAAAAAACAAGCAATGATGCTGACTGCAGGAGGAAAACCGAATCAGTGAATGATAAGCAAGCATCTGAGCCCTGGCAGGGGTCTCCACACGGCTGCTCCAGCACCCAGGGCTGCATCGGAGTAGGTCCATGTGGCTTCTCCTTGGGGATATCTTGCAGGAAGTGAGCCTTGCAGGCTGAAGCAGGGAACTGGCTAAGGCAGCTGCACCCTGGTCCAACCATCACAAAGACAGAGATCAAAGAACTGTAAAGGCGAGGTTCACCAAGCCATTTATCTCTCCGCCCTTCAACTAATCCCACATGTGTTTATCGGCCAGGTTGGCACAATAAACTTTAACTCAAATGGTATGCTTCAAAAATAAAGTTGAAATACGGACATTTTCAAAAGAGTTCAAAGAGTTTATGACCATGCTATCTCTGCATGACTACCTAAAAGATGTAGCTCACAAAAAAGAAGCTTATTTTAGGAAAGGACTGAGATACTAGATGAACTAGATACCAGTTCTCAAAGAAAGGTAAACATGAAGTGAATCTGAAGATATGATACATTATATAAATTATGAGCAATAATTACTAATTTGGAAGTTTAAATTTTTAAGTATAAGTAAAACACTGAAAAAATGAAAGAATTATTGGCAGTTGTTGTCCATAGGTGCCATCGACTGCTCCGACCCTGTGCACCACAGAATGGTACACTGCACAGCTGTCTGAAAACCACTGCCACTGCTCCCTCCTTCCAGGCCAGACTCATCCTCTGAGAGGTGTAGTAGTCCATGGAAAGGTGGAATAGGGACAAAAGTCACATGTGGAACAGTGTGCACTATAGGAAAGGAAGTTGATGAATAGTTGTTGTGTTAGTCAGGATTGTAGACCAGAGAAACAAATCCATGGACACACATATGTGTATAAGAAAGAGATTTATATACAAGAGCAATTGAACAATGAGAAAACATCCCAGCCCAGTCCAGATCAAGTCCATAAGTCCGATATTAGCCCATCTGACCAATATAAATCTACAAAGTCCTCTTCAGATTCGTGAAACACATGTCATGACGCAGAATGTAGAAGATCACAGCCCAATGTGTAGAAAGTCTTTGGATCCAGTGGCATTGGAAACATCTCAGCGCTGGTAGGGGTCTCTGCATGGCTTCTCCAGCACCCAGGGCTGCATCAGGGTGGGTCCATGTGTCTTGTCAGCTGCTATGTCTCCCAGAGAGTGAGCAGAGAGTCTCCCATCTCCAAAGAGGAAATACTGGAATTCCCAGAATCCTTAGGGGAAGGCTATGCCCACACAGAAGCCTCATTGGCTATGACCTGATTGACAGGCTAGACCCCACCCCTCAAGGCTTAATCCTTAAATTGACAATTATATAACTACAACAGTTGTGAAACAAAGGAACCAAGAGTCACCAGAAAGGCATCTTCGGACCAACTTGGAAAATATTTGAAATCCAAGGGTCCTACAAAGTATTTCCTGGTCAAGAATATTAATCCTTCTCTAATGCATATTTGTGACTATTTCTTGGAAATGTTAAATAGTCATAATCCCCTCAGTTTCCTTCTTGATGTTATGTGTGTGAAGTTGTCAATCTCTGTTCCTCGGAGTCTAGTCCAGGTTTGCTCCTGCAAACGAAAGGTTCTCTTTCATTTTCAACCAGTCTGTCTTTGTTTCTCAGCCGTGCTAAATGAGACCTGAGTTCGTTTTTTTTTTTTTAAATCACCACAGAAATCATGTAAAATGAATGGAAAGCTGGATAGTGTAATTAGAGTGGACCTCTTCGAGAAATTAACATCTGAGCTAAGCCTTCAAAAATCATCTGGGTGACTGGGGGGCAAGTATTCCAGGCGGAGGGAACAAGTTCCACGTTTCTTCAGTGGGACTTAATCTAAGGATTAAAAAGCACAAGGATCCCCAGTAAGGCCAGGGAATACAGGAAGAAGAGATGAAGTCAGAGTGTGACAAGGAGCCAATTTATGAGCAACTGGGTGGTGCAATGACTAAAGCACTTTGCTGGGAACAATTACTCCTCTGCGGGAAAGATATGAAAATCAGATTCTATAAAGATTTATAGTTTCGGAAACCCTATGGGGCAGTTCCACTTAGCTATGAGTCATTAATGACTGGACTCATAGTAATGTGTTTGGTCAGTTTGGGTGAGAGGTTATAATTGCTATCAATTAAATGGAACATGCCTGGGTCCAACAGGTTTGATGGAGCAAGGCAGTTTTAATATTCTAACTTTAGGATGTATATCAGACATCAAGCGAAGGTATTCTGGCAGATGGGTATAGGAACTTGGAGTTCTGGATCAGAGGCAAACATTTGGAAGCCATAAGCATATAACTCATTCAAAAACTCACTACCATTAAGTCAATTCCTACTCATACGGATCTTATATGATGGAGGTCCAAAGTCCATCTGCTACCTTAATACTAAACCTATAAAAATATGCACATAGATCTATTTTTCTATCATTATTTATAAATATATTTATGTATGTACATGCCTATATTTAGGCCTCTATAAACGCCCTTTGCCTCCTAGTTCTTTCCTCTATTTCCTTTTACTTTTCTCTTGTCCCACTATCATGCTCAACTTTCATTTGGGTTTCAGTAATTTCTCTCGGTTACATTGCCCTTGATCAAGCTCTACTAGGCCTCCTACGTCCTCCTCACCATCAATTTTGGATCACTTGTTGTTCCCTTGTCCCTGGGTTTGTTAACACCCACTTCCTTTCCCTCACCTCCAGCTCTCCGATGTCCCCTGAGAGGGTCCGTTGTTTTCTCCTCCAGCTTGTTTATCCCGCCTATCTTATCTAGATAGACTTACAGAGATAATAATATGCACACACAAAAAGACAGAGCAAAACAAAACAATGACCAAAATAAGACGGTAAATAGTTGATGGTCTGTTTGTTGAGTTTTAGGCGTGTTTTCCAGTCAAGTCTGATGGGGCTCCAAAGTCTATTTTTGGTATTCCCTGGGGACTTCGTTGCTTTGCTCCCCTTGCTGTTCTGTTGCACATCCTTAGTGTTTTGCCTCAGTGTGGTGGGGTGAGATCAGACACAATTCCCACACTGTGTCTCCAGTGTTGTCCCCCATAGCGCTATGGGTCAGCAAGAGACATGTCTTGTAGTGGGGCTGGCCCTATGGTCCTCTCTGTTCTTTGGCTGCTCTGAGCGAAATATCGTTCTCAGGGCTTGGTGGGCCTGATGTGCTCCACTCTCTCTTCCTCTCCCTTCATTCTGTTCTCTGATCAGACATGTCCCTCTCCCTGAGCTGTAGCTGAAGTGCTGTCCTCTGAAGTAAAATCTTCTGGGGGAAGGAGGGGCTGTCCACGTAGTTGGGTTTGGGGCCAGCCCCTCAGACCTCTCTATTGGTACCCTGCTTCATGTTGGTATGTTCGTGTCTTGGAGTACCGGGTTTAAGTCTGGTCCCTCTTTCCCTGTGAAGATATAAACAATACTCTCCCCTTGGGTGGGTTAGTGCCCTGTGCCCCAGCTACCCATTTCTTTTAATTTTCTTTTTTTCCCCACTCTGCCTTAGCTGGCTACCAAATGTATCCCTGGATTTGGTCTGGCACCTACCCTACTACCTGGACCTCACCCCAGGAATGTTTGTATGCAGTAGTTTTTTCCCTATGCCCCTTTTGCATTTTTAAGCTTACCTCAGCAGACTCATGTTGTGCTTGTCCTTTTGCGATTGGCTTACTTTGCTTAGAGTAATGTCCTCCAATTCTTCCCAGGCAGCGATGTGCTTCGTGTATTCCTCACTGTTTTGTGGGGATGCATAGTACTCCATTGTATGTATGTACCACAGTTTTTTAATCCATTTAATCCATTCATCTGTTGATGGAAATTTGGGTTGTTTCCAACTCCTTGCGATTGTGAACTATGCTGCAATGAACAATGGAGCACAGATGTCTGGCCGTGGTTTGGTTTTTGCCTCTTTTGGGTATATGCCCAGTAGGAGGATTGCTGGGTCGTATGGTAGCTCAATTTCCATCTGTTTTAAATATCACCAAATCGTTTTCCATAGTGGCTGTAAAATATTAAGGCTTTCTATCCAAGAACATGGAATATTCTTCCATTTTGTGTAGGTTTCTTCCATTTATGAACTTTCTGATAATAATGTTATATAGTTTTCTTTGAACAAGATTTTAGGATCTCTCTTTAAGTTTATTCCTCAGTATTTAATGTTTTGTGTGGTTACTGCAAATTATATTGCTTTCTGAATTTCCTTTTCAGAGTTTTCTTGCTTAATATCCAGAAATCCTATTGATTTTTGTGTATTGATCTTATAGGCTGCCACATGGCCAAAACTTTCAATTAGTTCTAGCAATTTTTTGTCCAGTCTTCAGCATTTTCTTTTTTTAGGATCATATCTTCTGTAAACAGAAAGAATTTTATTTTCCTTACCAATCTGGATGCCTTTGGTTTCTTTCTGCTGTCTGACGGCTTGGATAAGCCTCTAGGGCTATATTACATAGTAGTGGTAACAAAGGGCACCCATATCGGCTTCTCATTGACAGGGGTCATGCTTTTGCTTTCCCTCCATTGAGTAAGATGCTGGCCATCCGTTTTGTGTCTATAAAACTCACCAAAACCAAACCCACAGCCATCAAGTTGATTGCAACTCATATGTTGAGAGATTTTTCTTCTAGTCCTATTTTACTAAATGTTTTATCAGAGATGAGTGTTGGAATTGGTCAAGTACCTTTTGCGCATCAATTGATAAGATCATATGGCTTTTTTTATTTATATGTTGGATTACTTTGATTGTTTTAGTATATTCTCTTGTAACCACACCAATTTCATTTCTTATTTATTGTATTTGCATCTTCTCCTTTTCTTTGCTAAATTGCCCATGGTTTATAAATTTTAACTAATCCTTTCAAATAACCAACTTCATTCTGTTAAGTTTTAAATTTTTTGTTTTATTATTCCTTTATTACTGCTCAGGTCTTCATTATTTCTTTCTTTCTTCTGGTGGCTAAGAGTTTGTTTTGCTACTCTTATATTTATTGTTGAAAATATTGGGTTAAGGTATTGATTTTGGTTCTTTATTTTTTTTGATGTGTGCCATTATTGCTATAAATTGCCCTCTGAGTAGTGCTTTTCCCATGCCCCAAGAGTTTCACTATGTTGCAATTTTATTCTCATTGTTTTCAAGGAATTTTTAATTGCACTTTTAATTTGTAGTTTTTAAACAGCGTGTTGTTCAATTTCCATGTATTTGAGGGGGGTTTTCTTGCGTGATTTTATTATTGATTTGGGAAAATGGTTTGTAATATCTCAATGTTTTAAAGTGTATTAATGTTTGCTTTGTGGCCTAACTTATAGTTTATTCCAGGGTATGTTCCCCCTGCACTGGAAAAGAAAGTGTATAATGTCATTGTTGGGTCCAGTGCTCTGTGTTTGTCTAAAAGATCAAGTTGAATAATTGTGTTGTTCAGTTCTGCTCTATCATTGTTGATTTTCTTTCAAGTTGATCGGTTCTTCCTCAAAGTGGTGTATTGAAATATCTTATTATTATTGTAGTATTGTCTATTTCTCTTTTCAGCTCCATGTACATTTGATTAATGTATTTTGAAGGTCTTTCATTAATGTATTTTGAAGGTACATAGAGGTTTTTTATGGTATGTTCTCTTGTGCAATTGTAGCTTTAGTCATTATATAACATCCTTTTTCTATCATGTTGGTTTTACTTTGAACTGTATTTGATCAAAATTTGAAATCATTACTCCTGCCTTTTTTCTTTCCTTTTTCTTTTTTGTGATTGCCGTTAGCTTGATATATTTTTTCCAGCCTTTGATTTTTGTTTCTTGTAAGCAGCATATAAAGGGGTCTTGTTTCCTTGTCTATTCTGCTAGTCTCGGTGGTGAGTTAATTCTATTTACATTCAGTGTTGTTATTGACGTGTGATTTTATTGCTGTCATTTTTCTTTGTTGTGTTATTGGTTTCTTTGTTCATCATAATTTTCTCTGCTGAGTTCATTTTGTTTATGGGTTTTCTTGCCACTTTTTTTGTTTTATTATTTTTCAGTTTCTGGTTTTCCTCTGTTTTATTTTGATGAGATTTACAGTTTTCTTTTTTATTATATTCTTTCCAAGTTTAAGGAGGTTGGTTCCCTCTTGTGAACTACTTGACTTTCTCTTCATCTGACTGTATCCACTCTGTTCCTCCATCACTACGGTTGTCTTCGTGGTGGAATGTTATCCACGGTTTCCTATCTTCAGTCTCATAGATTTGCTTGACGTTGTGTACTGCGTCAGTGGGTTGGTTTATCAATAGTGCTGTCTTGCACGTTGATCTCATTTTGCTGTCTGCTCTTGTTGCTGATTCTCTGTCCAAATAACTCCCTTTAGTACTTTTTGTAAGGTTGGTCTTGTTTCCTTTTATTTTTCCTTGTCTGAAATGTTCTTAGTTCTCCCTTATATTTGAGGAATAATTTTGCTGTATATAAGATTCCCCTTTACAACTCACTTTTTTCTTTACCCCAAGCGGCTCTCCGGCTTCTTTCCTTTGACACTGGAAAGTTTGACTATGACATGTCGAGGTGATTTTCTCTGTTTTGAGTTCTTTCCCCTTCTTGCATGGTTATTTTCTCCTGACACGGTGTTAAGGAAATTTTCTTCTAGTATTTCTTGGACTATTTTCTCTATAGTGACTTGTTGTCATTGTTGTTGTTTGCTTGATTGGTTATTTGTTTTTCTTTTACCTGTTCTAGAATGCCTATCAAATATGTTATTCTTCTTGATAGTGTCCCACATAATTCTTGGGGGTTTTTCCTTCAGATTTTCTTGGCTTTAATATATTGTTCTTCTTGTAGCTTTGTCTTGAAAACTTTGTCTTTAAGTTCACTAATTCAGATTTCCACTGTTCCAATTTTACTGATTTTCTCTTTCAAACTGTTGCCTCATTCTAATATGTTAATGTTTTTGATGAATTTCTATTTAGAGTTTTTGACTTGTTTCTTATATTTAATTTGTTCTACCAGATCGCTTTTCCAATGTTTTCCTGGTACTTCTATACTTTCCTCCATCCACTGAAAGCAGCTGAACATCATTCTCTGACCTCACTCATTGTAATGCCTTTTTGGGATTGACCACTGGTTTGTACCATTCCATCTTGTTTACTCATGTGTACTGAGATCGTCTGCTATTTTATAAACATAGAATTGGGCTGTGATGTATATGATCAGCAGTTCAAAGTCACCAGCACCTATGCAGGAGAAAGACTTGGCTTTCGACTCCTCAGGGCAGTCGCTAAGGGTTAGCATTGACTCAATGACAGTGAGTGAGTTGTTATGTTTGTTTTTGTTTCTTGATCAGGTATGATTGAAAGGGGTAATGGTCCTTGCATGCTCATTATAACTGTTAGAATTTCAGGGGTGACTGGGTCATGTGGCAAAAGCTGACTTAGAAAGAATTGATAATAAAACAAAACAAGATACTTACCTGGCAGGGGAGATACCATGATCACTAAGGTGGTTTTCCCAGGGCAAGGCTTATCCATGGCACTCCGGATGTATGGACCCCCGCGATTTCCCAAATGTGGGAAACTCAACTGCATAATGTATGGTAGTGGGGGACTACGTTCGCGCTCTCCCCTGTCTTAAAAAAAAAAGAAAATGAAAAAAAAAAGAATATGAAAAAAATCACACACAAAAACCAAATACCTCACCCCCTACACACACAGAAAGGAGGGTGAAAGAAAAGAAAAAAATCCAAATCCTCAAACCATAGCTGGCTGCTGCTTTGTGTCAAAACCCCAGTCTCAAAGTTGCTCTCTGCAATTGCCAGGGAATGTGAGCCAATGATTGAGGTAGTCATTTCTCAAGGAAAAAACAGATATGAAGGGAGGAGAAAACAAACACCAAAAACTTCAGCCCGTTCTGCCCAAAGCATCTTTGTCCCAAAGCAGGACCAGGATTGGTGTCTTCACTGTAACTGAGTGTCCAACTAAGTGTCAAATGCAGCATTAAAACCTCCAGGAAATTGCACCTGATCTGACCCCACCACACTGAGGCAAAACACTAAGGGTGTGCAACAGAACAGCAAGGGGAGCAGAGCAAGGAAGTCCTCAGGGAGTACCAAAAATAGACTTTGGGGATAGGGCATGGCACCCCATCAGACTCAACCAGAAAAACACTCCTAAAGGTCAACAAACAGATCTTGAACTATTTACAGGATTTTCCTTTTTTATTATTTGTTGTTGTTGTTGTTTTGTTGCTTTGTTTTGCTCTGTCTTGTTTTTGTGCATATTATTATCTCTGCAGGTCTATCTAGATAAGATAGGCTGGATAAAAATCT
>NW_022103918.1:6358065-6360805 GCF_000313985.2 Echinops telfairi | reverse complement strand
GGAGGGAGGAGGAAAATGAGGAGCTGATACCAAGGGCTCAAGGAGAAAGCAAATGTTTTGAGAATGATAATAGCAACAATTGTACAAATGTGCTTGACACAATGGATATATGTATGGATTGTGATAAGAGTTGTACAAGCCCCCAATAAAAAGATTTTTTTAAAAAGAAAGAAAACCTCCAGGAAAAGAATATGTGGGCATTTGTCGCCTTCTTTCTCAGGACTATAGAGTAACTGGTATATTCAGCTCCCTTTTTCACTAGTTCCCCTGCATGACCCCTTCAGGTCCCCCAAGCACTCGGTATATGTTCACGGCCTGAGGCATGTGGAGGAAGGCGTGCTACTGTCCTCTGTGGAACTATGTTGAGTCCCAAGGACTTCTCCATTCACCTAGAAGGTACAGGGACAAAGGTAGTAGCCTATCTCTCTCTCTCCTAGTTGGACAGAGCAAAGATCACTCCACATAGTGGACGTTGTTATTTGGTGTGGGGTTTGTTCCACTGAGAATTCTCTGTTCTTGAAGTTCCTTTGCATAAGTTCAACCTATTAATTTTCCCAGTGTTTGATCCACTCATCTCCCCTACCTCGGAGATTCAGAACTCAAGGTTCATACCTGTTTTTGGATTTTTGCTGCAGAGGGTAGATATAGAGTATCTTGCTAGGATGCTACCATTCCTTTAGTGCCCTTTTGTTTTCTGCATGTCTGATGTGCCTGATGTCATCCTACAGCTCATCACATCTACTGTCATTTGTGTTCAGTATGTCAAGTCTGCTCTTGAGTATATCCGATCTACACTCAGCTTGGATATACTCAAGATTGTATTCTGGCTTATTTCTATCACTAAGTTCATTTGCCAACTACTGTTTCTTCCTCTTTGTTTCCAACATATTCATTCCCTGCAACAATAATTATCAATGCCTCTTGGTTACATGTTGATTGATTTCAGACAGAATAACTTGGTAGAATTCTTCATCACTAAGTGGGAGAAAGACTGGACTGTCTGCTTCTGTAGACAGTCACAGTCTCGGAAATTCACAGGGGCACTTCTACCCAGTCTTATTGGGTTGCTATAAATTGGTATCGACTCAATGGAAGTGAGTTTGATTTTGTTTGAGTTTTTGTGATTGGTACATAAATTTGAAGAATAATAGTTATATTAACTGAGCTTTCTTGTATGCATATAGATATTATCCTAGTGTTGACAGAACTCGAAATGTACTTTTTGACAAGGAATTCAATGCCATTCCTCTTGAATTTGTCATTCCCTTCATTGTAAATTATATGATTGGCTTATTCAAAATGGCCAATACTAGTAAAATTTGGCCCACTAGTACCTAGGATATTGATCTTTATGCATTGCATTTCATTTTAATGACTTCAAATTTTCCTAGATTCATACTTCAGGCATTGCATTTCATTTTAATGACTTCAAATTTTCCTAGATTCATACTTCAGGCATTCCAAGTTCCAATTATTGATAGAGTGTACAAGTGTTTCTTCTCATTTTGAGCTGTGCCCCATCAGCAAATAAAGATCCCCCAAAGCTTAGTTCATCTACATTCTTATTTGACTCTACTTTGAGAAGTGAGCTCCATACTCATATTTTGAATGACTTTCAAATTAAGGGTATTATCCGTGATTATAGCTGACAATGCTCCATAGCTATTCATAAAGTTTTCAGTTAATCACTCTGAAGTGAACAAGCTATTCCTTGTTCTTATTCTGGGAGCTTTGATGAAACCTGTACATCATGAGTGATCCTACTACTATACGAAATACCAGTAACATTGCTTCTAGCATCAAAACAACATTCAAGCTACCACAGAACAATAAGCTGACAGAGGAGTGGGAGATATTAGAGCTACCAGAAAAACCAGACAGATTCACTGAGATATCTTAAGAGTTTGTGCCTAGAAAATACCTAAGCTCATTGTCATTAAGAAACCTAAATAATAAACAGATTTTTAAAATCATTTTATTAGGGGCTCATACAACTCTTATCACAATCCATACATACATCAATTGTGTAAAGGACATTTGTACATTCATTACCCTCATCATTCTCAAAACATTTGCTCTCCACCTGAGCCCCTGGCATCAGCTCCTCGTTTTTCCCCTCCCTTCGCGCTCCCCACTCCCTCATGAACCCTTGGTAATTTATAAATTATTATTTTGTTATATCTTTCACTGTCTGATGTCTTCCTTCACCCACTTTTCTGCTGTCCATCCCCCATGAAGGAGGTCAGATGTAGATCCTTGTAATCACTTCCCCCTTTCCAACCCACCTTCCCCACACCCTCCCAGTATCGCTGCTCACACCACCGGTCCTGAATCCGCCCTGGATTCCCTGTGTTTACAGTTCCTGTCTGTACCAGTGTACATCGTCTGGTCTACTCATATTTGTGAGGTAGAATTGGGATCACGATAGTGGGGGAGGAGGAAGCATTTAGGAACTAGAGGAAAGTTGTAGGTTTCATCGTTGCTACATCGCACCCTGACTGGTTCGTCTCCTCCCTGAGACCCTTCTGTAGGGGATGTCCAGTGGCCTACAAATGGGCTTTGGGTCTCCACTCGGCACTCCCCCACTCATTCACCATGATATGATCTTTTGTTCTTTGATGCCTGATAACTGATCCCTTCGCCACCTCGTGATCACACAGGCTGATGTGCTTCTTCCATGTGGGCTTTGTTGCTTCTGAGCTAGATGGCCGCTTGTTTATCTTCAAGCCTTTAAGACCCC
>NW_022103918.1:6346341-6357459 GCF_000313985.2 Echinops telfairi | reverse complement strand
GCAAAATCAACCAACAATATACAACAAAACAACAACAACCAAAAAAAAACACAACAAGAAAGAAAAGCTTGTAGTTAGTTCAAGGACTGTTTGTTGGCCTTTAGGAGTGTTTTCCAGTTCAGTCTGTTGGGGCACCACACCCTGGCCCCAAAGTCCACCTTCAACATTCCCTGGGGATCTTGCTGCTCCATTTCCTTGCTATTCTGTTGCAACCCCTTAGTGTTTTGCCTTGGTGTGGTGGGATCAGATCGGACACAATTCCCACACTCTGTCTCCGATGTTGTCCCCTGTAGGGCTGTGATGGCTCAGTGAGGAACGTCATGTCTCATAGTGGGGCCGGCCATGTGGTCCTCTCTGTGGACTGGTTGCTCTAATTAGGGACATCTTCCTCAAGACCTGGTGGGCCAGGATGTGCTCCACTCTCTCCTCCTCCCCCTTCATCTGCTCCCATGTGCTCTAATCAGATATGTCCCTCTCCCAAAGCTGCAGATTCAATGTCGTCCTTTGAAATAAATTCTTCTATGGAGAGGGGAATAAACAGATTTTTAATAAATTTTTCAAAGTAGTATAATTTGCAAAATAATTTTTAAAATAAACTTTATTGCCCATTTTTCTATGTGTTGGTTACTGTCTCAAGGAGCCTTGGTGACTCAATGATTAAAGCTCTTGACTGATAACCAAAAGGTCAGTAGTTTGAACCCACCAGCTGCTCCTTTGCTGTGGGTTTGCTTCTTTAAAGACTAAAAGACAGTTTGCTTCTTCAAGGACTAAGCCAAAACACCCTCATCGTGACTCTACAGGACAAAGTGAAACTACTACTTTGATTTTTCAAGACTGTAAGTCTTTAGGAAAGTAAAGAGCCTCATCTTTCTCTTGCAGAGCATCTGGTGGGTTTGAACTACTAGTCTTGCAGCTAGCAGCCCAACTTTCAACCCCCTATGCCATTAAGGCTGTTCCATAAAGAATGAAGTCTTGGAAACCCTAAAGGGCAATTCTACTCTGTCCTATAGAGTTGCTATGACTCAGAGTAAACTCAGTGGCAATGAGTTTATTTAGATTTGGTTTGGATTAAGCACTATGCTCATTAATTTAAATAAATTGTTTGATTTAAGTCCTTGAAGTAACTCTGTGAAATAGATATTATTTTTTGCATTAATAGTCAAGATTATTGCCATTACTTTTCATGTAATGTAATAAAACAATAGAAGTAGTTTTACCGATAACTTTTTAAAGCACATTCTTGGGTAACAAAGCTAATTTAGAAGTGATAGTGTCAAAAAAAAAAGAAGTGATAGTGTCTCTGAACATCATATATCCCACTATTTTATGGGTAAGGAAATTCTAGTAGTCGGAAAGATAAAGGATTTGTCCATGATCATATGTGTAGTTACTTGAAATGACACCACATCCAAAATTATTGTTTCATTATTCTTTCCACTATGCCACACTTCATTTCTTGAACATTGAGTTCAAACCAAAATGATTGAATATGTCCCTTTTCAAATTATCCTGAAAATACACTCCTCCCCCCAAAGTTTCTTTTCCAACAAGATTGCGGGGGTGGTGAGGGGGTAGAGGGAGGATTTAAGCTTTCAATTGCATATACACATAATTCTGAACATTTGGGACCCTTTAAGTATAATACTTTGATGCTACGTACTGATACACCATCTGCTTTTGGGGACCATCCACAAAATAATCACTTGAGTAAGCAGCATGGCCTTCAAGATATAAATTCTCTATTAAATGTTTATGGAGCAATTCTCCATTTGGTTGCTAGTAAATGAAAACAGTATATCTTCAATAAAAAATTCATTAAGGAATGCCATTCATAAAATTCAATTAAGTATATGAAACCTATCCCACTGTGACCTCTATTGAGTTGTCTATAAGACAACATAATCCTATGTTTGTTTGTACTCATCTCCAGAGAAAATGGACTGAATTTCATTAAGGAAAACAGTCCTGTGTCCCCAATTAGAATCCCAGAGGACTCTGGCTATAGGAACGGTCTAGGGCATAGGATAGGAGAGAGACCACTCATGCCATCTCTCTCTCTCTCTCTCTCTCTCTCTCACACACACACACACACACACACAGCCTCCCTATATATTTCCTTTTATCCATGGTTGATCTGCTGAGCCTCATAGTTGAATTATTTCAGTGTTTCTGCTGAGAGTGCCTTCTCTATTCTCCAAAGATATGAATTCATTGTTTGTCTCTTCTAGCAAAGACTCTTCTAGACCAGTCAAATGTCTCTCCCTGTGCAGAAATCCCTGCTGCAGAAACTCTAGGCCACCCACACTCTGCTTAAGTCACCTCAACGGATAGAAAAGTGTGCATTACCTCTAGACACCATCTATGCCATCTGGGGGACTCTGGGGGGAATTTTTCTCTGCGTTGGTCATGGAGAACCTGGTCGTTTTCACTTAAATGTTTCCATGTCCACATTCAAAACGAGCTACTTGTTTGCCCCTGTGAGGATGACTGGTTGGTTCATTCCATTTGTTGAGCACTTCTGATGTCCTATGCCCTAGGTTTCCGTGTCTCCATGTTCTCTGGCAGAGCCTTCATCCTCAGACCCCCAAACTCCTCAAAAACTAGGGCATCGGCATTAGGAGCTAAAATATTTTTGTCATCTATGATTAAAGAGTAGAGTTTTAAGGTCAGCTAATTTTAAATGCTATAAATTGGTTGCATTTAAATTACTGGGGGATTATTTTCGAAATCCTGCTTCTTGTGCCTAAAATATCACGATTTACAAAGTTTGGAACACGGCTTGGAATATCCACTTGAAAAATAAAAGCTCTTCAAGAGCTTCTGACGCACAATCTAAGATTAGTGTTTCTTTGCGCTTTTGTTTTCTACCACTCAGAATCATTACTATTTGCTGTGAGGACCCCAGGTGTTTCCAAGCAGAACTGTGCTCCACGGGGCTTCCAATGCCACCTTGTTCAGGAGCAGATCACCGGGATCTACTTCTGAAGATCCTTCTCCATTCGAACATCGCACCTTTCAGTTAGCATCCAAGTATGTTAATCTTTGTACCACCAGGTGATGCTTATGCTTACAAGTAATTAAACCCACAGTGTACACTAATTATGACTACAAAATTACTGTCATGAGGACATGCTGTCCCAATTCCCCACCACTGCAGTTTGTATTCCATGGGAAACAGACTCTGAGAAGGAGAATAGCTTTCAGGAAGCGTATTGAGAATGATAACCACGGGCTAAAAGAAAGAAGAGGGATTTGAAAGGAAAGTAAAAAATTAGGCTGAGACACATCTCAGTTGGTTGATAAGAATGTCAGAGGCTGAGAGAGCTCTTTTGAGTTGTTCTAAGTTAGGATAGAGGAAGCCTGGTGGCGAAGTGGTTATGCATTGGGCTCCAAACTGCAAGGTCCACAGTTCAAAACTACTTGCCGCTCTGAGATTGAAAGATGGTGCTTTCTACTCCCATACACAATTACACTCTCGGAACTCACAGGGGTATGATTGGTCTCAAATGGAGGGCAGTAAGACTTTTGAGAAGTTGTGAGAAGAGAATGGAGCCTTACTTTGTATCTGACCTTAGCTAGTCGATCCCTGATGCGGCTGCACCTTAGCAAGATGGTTCCCTTAAGCCAAGGACCGCATGGGAGAATAAATCCCTCTCTCCTGAAGGGAGACCTGGGTGTACATGACAGCATTTATTTCACCTACCTTCACAGAAAGAAAGAAAAAATGGGAAAAGTTGACTAGAGAATTCTCAATAGAGGACCAGCAGTTTTAAAGTTGCCAAAAAGAGCATAGCATTATTATCTCTCATTTCCTCCCATTTCAAGAGCTGAATGTTTATGGAGTGATTCATCATTAAACAAACTTTGGATTTTCTATGTGGAATTCCTTCTAATCTTTTAAATGGTACTTCTTTGGCTCTCTCATGTCTGGAGTTTAGATCAATCAAAATAAACTGCTTAAAACAGCTGGTTTTGTGGTGCGTTTTTTTTTTTTTTTACTTAAAATAGTTTACTTAATATATGTATTTTTCCCTGAATATCTAATTATGAAAGTCCAATGGGAATTTCTGATTCCTATGACCATCACCCCATGGAGATGATAATGAACAAACATCAGGAGCTAGAAAAGGTGGGCCCTTTTCCCTAACTTAATGAAGTTAATGCGTGTATCAGGGGAATCCTATCTGCACATGTCCACATCAAACAAGGACCTCTGGGTGTCTATGGAGATCAGACAAAGCCATGAAAAGCATTTAGGGGCTACAGAAAAAACACTAACAACTACACTACGAAGGAAGTGTCCACAACCTGAGTTCTACTTCTGCTAGCTTTCACTTCCAATATCGTACATTTCAATACGCCTCTCTAGTGACTTGACTACTCAAACAAGATTAACATCAACTCCACCACAAGGTGTTGTGACGATGAAATAAAAAGATATGACTCATAACATGTATACATACAGAATCATCACCTTTGTCTTGAAGTCTCCAACATCTTATTTCTCTGTACTATCTGCAAGTCCAGCACATAAGGAACTAAGGCGGGCATTTCCCTAAATCTCTGGTGGTCTAGTGGTTACTCATTTCATTGCTAACTTCAAGTTCAGCAGTTTGAAACCACCAGCCACCCTGTGGTAAATAGATGAGTCCTGTAAAAAATTTAGTCTCAGAAAATCATAAAGGCCATTCTACCCTGTCCTGTAGGGTCACCAGGAGTAGGCATCGGCAGAAGGCTTATTTGTTTGTGAGTTTGCTCTGATTCATGCACATCACAGAATGTTTGCTCAATAATAAAAGCGGTTTGCTATTTTTGTTGGATGTCGTCAAGCAGATGCTGACTCATAGTGACCCATGTGACAAAGTAGAACTGCCCCTGTGGTTTCCTTGGCTTCAATCTTCACAGAGCAGATTGTCAGGTCTTTGTCCTGCAGAGCTTCTGGAGTGAGTTCAAACGGCCGATCCCTTAGTTTGCAGCCACATACTTCGTTGCTGCACCACTAGGAATCCATCATAAAAGCCCAGTATGTGCTATCCGAGGACTCCATCCTAAATCACAGTGTGCCATGGACTGTACCCCCTGTTTTACCTTTACTGTCTGATTTAATTCTTCCAACAATGCCGTAAGACTTTTTAAACTTATCATTCCCATTTTACAAATGATGAAACTGAAGTTTAGGGGAATATAAGACAGCCCCATCACACACAATGATTAAAATAAAGGCTGCACAACAGCTCACGCTCCTTCCTCTCCCCATCTTGAAGCAATTCAAAGAGTGGAAACAAAAGAGGGAGCCCTGTGGTGGAGTGAACTTTTTTTTCCTTTTAAAAAAAAATTTCGTAACATGGTTCTTCAACCCAAGTCTCTGGAACTCCCACAAAATGATTGCGTGGAATCGTTTTCCCTACCACTCCTTGGCTATAAGGATGAGCCATCTTTGAAGATGCAGCAGCAGCCAATGAAAGCCCAGGATCTTGGAAGAACGCACCCTAGAACCCCATCTGAAATGTCAGAGGCCACCGAGACCAGATGCATCAGAGATCGGAATCAAGACTCAGGGGAGCAGTGCCGAGAATATGAGGTACCTGCCCTCGTCTGGCCCAAGACTATAGAGCTATGGGACAAAGTGACAAGTGGAGAGGCAAAAGCTAAGGGACCACGTGTCTGAGACTTAGAACAGGAGAGAGACTTGGCTGCTGGCTGAAGAGACCAATGATTGTTATCTTTACAGTTTGCTGACCCTATTGACTTCCCTAATAAGCCACCTTAGCTGTATTGTCCGTGAGTTCTATATAGTCATTACAATGAAAGAAGAACCTAGCATAGATGTCAACTAGCAAAGAAGGAAAGGGTGTTGTCGGAACCGGGTAAAAAAGGACTAAGCATGGACACATGTCTGACTTCTACTTCATGGCAAAATAGGAATGCCAGAGGAGGTCAAACATGTCAACCCTCCCATGCTGTTTCCCACAAGCACATATAGTATCGTTTAAGCTTAGAAGACATTGATAAAAATGGAAAGCCTTTTGAATTAATCATTGTCCTTGTTGACATTTTTCAGTGTAGTCTGTAGCTCACTGTCTATGTGCTTGTTTGTTTGATTAATTTTAGGTGTAACTAAAAAGGATTTCTTTACAGAGAGTAGGGAAAAATAAATCATAGACTAAGCACACAAGTAAGGCTAAAGGTCACACATGTACCAGAACCAGCATAACCTATCACTACCCTTGGACAAACAGAAGGGATGGGTCCTGCTGATAGAAGATTAATAACATTCCATTCACATGTGCCAGATAAACTAGTATCACCCCATACAGATGAACTTTCAAATTGGCTATATTTTCTAAAACAATTTTCTTTATCTTATTTTTTAATTATCTCTTTGCCGCAAAGGGATGATTGATAATGTTCTCTAACATGACATGACAATGATGTCTCTAAGGTGAATCAGATATAAATCATAGATGCATGAGTGAATCTTGGCCTTGCACTTAACTCTAGCCCCAATCTAAGAACAGCTAATTCTTATCTGTTTGATGCTCAACCTCATGAAAAGATCACAGAAGATATAGGTGTTATAGCAAAGTGTGATTAAGAAACTACATGGTGCCCAGCTAGCAGAAAGGATAATGCCTGGGGTTAAGGCTTGTTTTCAAACAAGCAACCATCTAAGTGAGGTCCACATGGAAGAAACACACCAGCCTGTGTGATGCAAGGATTGTCAATAATATAACCCAAATCTAAAAGAGATTTGGAATGGTATCAGAGATTAAATTGTGAATGCCTGGTTTGCAGGTTATGAGTGACAATGGAAGCTCGAAACCCGTTCGCAGGATCCACTCATGGACTTGGGCTCCAGTGAATCTACTCCTCGGATAGTTGAGGGATAGGAATAGCCCTGTTATCAAACAGAGAGTATTGTAAAGTCGATTGTGGCACAGTTAGGTCAAAATATAATTATTTTATCATTTGATCGCCCTTTAGATCTATTTTAAAGCTGTTTCCATTTTGTTTTGTTTTTTAAGTGAAGGCGATGTACACATGGATTAAGTGCCCGGGGAATTCCCTCTGACCAGGGACCAAGGACGTGAATACCTTGCTAACATGCAGAACACACTGGAAAGTGGATGGTTGACGATGTGGTTAGGTTAAAATCTAGCACCCTGTCATTTGATCCGCTTTATGATTCGTTTAAATCTCTTCTAGTTTGTAATTTTTTCTGCTTTTTTTTTCTATTGAGGTTTTTATCTGTTATACTTTGTTATTCTTGTTGGGTTTTTTTGTGCATTTCTTGTTGTTTGCTTGTTTTTTAATGTTTTTCTGTATATGAAATTCAATATCGGTCAATCTGTAGATGCAGTAACTGAATCAGTGGACCCTTTGGGGTATGGCAGGGGAAGTTGGGGGAAAATGGGGAAGTAATGACAATGGGTCCAAGAATGAAGAAAATGTTCTAAAACCGATTACAGGAACTGATCAGTTTTACAACTGATGAGTTTTAAAACTGATTACAATTTATCTGGACGACTAAGCTATTGAATTGTATGATATGTGAATTATATGCCAATAAAACTGTTGGGGGGAAACTGATCTTTTGAACTTCAAATTAGAAAAACACAAAACACATTTGTAGTACACTAGAAGCTTATGCACGTGGTTTAAATAATATGCTTAAATTTGGTTTACGAAAGAACTAACTGATATGATTTTTAAAAGAAAACAAGCGAATCCCTGAGCTATACTTCTAAAATTGCTGATTCACAGAACTCGAAAGAGGTTAAAAAATCTGCATTTTAAACAAGCACAGTAAGTGGTTTCGATGCACTTATTTTAAGAAGAAGTCGATTAAAAGATAACACAAAACCAGTCAATGAAGGTGTGTAGGGCATGTACATACTAAAATGAATAAATGAATAAATGCTGCAAGTACAAATTTGCACTTTCAGACATCATCAAAGAAATGATGATGTGCGTAGGAAAAATTACCTCTTAATTGGGACAAAGGAGAGACATGGTGTGGAAATGCAGCTCCTAATCTCTCCCCTAGAGAGAAAAAATGTGCAGACTACAGGGGAAAAAAAGTCTGACTCTAACAAAAATGGAGAAGAATATACAAAAAAAACCACACCTGGTTACTGGCTATTGGTCTGTCATAAAAGCCCAGGACTATGTGACATGCACCAAAGAAAAGCTGTGGCAACTTTTAAAAGATCTAGAAAACCATCAGGAGCTTAGGAATCTCCCACCATTAATGACCACAAGAAAAGGTACCTATTTCTGCTCAGAGCAGGATAAGAAACACAACCAAGGGGGCAAAGGCTGAGAACAGGTGACAATTTTAAGGATGCTCTAATTGTTACCTTTTATAGTTATGTGTCCTACTAGTTTATATTTGATATTAAAATTAACTCATTAATGCTTCTTCCACTCTAAAAGTTATAAAATGTTATCAAGATTTTATTATTCTAGAAAAAGCATAGAGAGATGATAGATGATAGATGATAGATAGATAGATAGATTATAGATAGATAGATAGATTGATAGATAGATAGATAGATAAAATGCTATCTTTTCCCCCAAACATTCACATTAGGCCTAGTGATATGATATACCCAGGTGCTGCCCTTAACCTGATGGCAGCTTCCAGAATTGTAGATCTCATGAAACATACAAACAGCTCTGAAGACAATTTGGCAAATATTACTTGGGATTTTAGGTAGAAAGTCGTTTTTATTTCTCCTTCACATAGGATAGAAACAGCAATGTCACTTCATTACTAATAATAAGATGTCATTGAAATTTCATATGCTTTTTAAAAATTGATCATAGGAAGTCGAATATGTTTACATAAACATTTCCTAGGCATAAAAGGAAACAGCATATTAGAATAGTGAAATAGCTAAAGTGTCCCGCCTATCTAGAAGAGATGAGGAAACTGCTACCATTGCTTCTATTTGACATTACCCTGGAGGTCCTAGATGCTTTAAAAGAAGCTGTGGTGGCACAGTGGTTATGAGGAGTTGGCTTGTTAACTGCAAGGTCAGTAGTTCTAAACCACCAGCCACTCCACATGGAAAAGATGTGGATTTCTACTCCCGTAAAGAGTTACAGCCTCAGGAACCCACAGGAACAGTTCTACCTTGTCCTATACAGTCCTATGAGTCAGTATTGACTTGGTTTGGTTTGGGGCTGTTTAAAAGGGGCAGGGGGCAAGAAAACAATACTAAAAGGTGTAAGTACTGAGAAGGAAACATAAGACTTTTGTTATTAGCAGATGACGTAATAAGAACGTAGAAAATCAAAATGAATGTAAAGAGAAATCATTGGAATTTAACAAAATATTTATATAAAATACTGAGATGGAAAACTCTCTTGTAGTTGTATATAGTGTAGTTGTTAGGTGCCCTTGAGTCTGTTCTAACTCAGAGAGACCCTATCTATGTACAACAGGAAAACACTGCCCAGTGTCCTAAGCGATCCTCACGAAAGAACACAACTCTGATGCACACCTTTTCTGATTTTAAATCACAGAGTATGCCCTTGTTCTGTTTGAATGACTGCCTCTTGTTCACATACAGGTTCTTCAAAACCACAATTAAGTGTTACGGAATTCTTATTTCAGTTTTCTATGAGCCATACAGTTGAAAACATTAGCAGAGTCAATAAAACACAACTAAATATCTTTCTGGTATTCTTTGCTTCCAGCCAAGATCCACTTGATGTCGGTGTCTTCTTGGTTCTAGATCAAGATTCCATGTCCTCTCCTGACTCTATTTTTAAAATTTTGCAGCTCCTATTGATGTAGTAGTAGTGCAAACATTTTGGTATAAACTAACAGCAACTAAAAAATGTAGCACTTAAAAAGCAAATACTTAGAGATAATATATAACACCTCTACCTAAAAGTTATAAAACATTATTGAGATAATTGCATTACGCTTATGAATTGGAAGATTCAGTCCTACAGAAATATAAATTCTTTGAAATGAGCAATTGATTCAATGCAATGCTAATAAAAAACCCAGTTGGAGTTTTAAAAGGTCTCAACAAGGTGTTCATTTATGTCTATATTTTCAAATTAATTCATTGTTATTTGATGATATTTATAGAGTATGAAAAGAAATGGTCAAAGTAGTATCACTAGTTAGCAAAACTCCTTGTAAAAACATATTAATTAAGAGAATCTAGAAATAATAAAAGGATTGTTAGACAAATGAAGAGTACATTTGATTTATGATGAAGGTGTGACAAACACTGCTTTACAACAAAGATCATCTTTTTAGTGAAGGTAGCTGGATCAATTATATGTCTAAGAGGGAAAAAATATATAGATCTTCAATCTCTACCTCACACCAGGAGGAGGCTTCAAAAAGTTCATGGAAAAATTTCATTATCTTTTGATTCCATTTTTCCATGATATTTGTGAAGGCCCTTCATAAAAAACTAGTTCCAGTTATCTTGTAGATCTCTAGATAAAAGTTAAAAATACAGTTTCTGGAAGAAGTCATAAAAAAATACCTTTCTGAGTTTTAGAGAGGCAAATTTCTTACACAGAATGCAAAAAGCACTAACAAATAAAGAAACAAAATTAATAGACTGTACCAGTTAATACTGAGAATATCTCTTCATCAAAAAATGCCACCATTGGTTAGTGGAAAATCAAGCCCCAGAGTGAAGCTTTTACAATAAATATCAGTGACATCCAAAATACACACACATAAAGCAAACTTCACTGCCATGAAGTCAATTCTGACACATAATGACTCTACAGGATAAGGTAGAACTGGCCTGTGAGTGTCCAAGACTGTAACTATGGCAATAGAAAGACTTGTCTTTCCTCGGCAGAGCAACTGGTGGTTCTGAACTGCTGATCTTGAGTATCCCAATGCATAATCACTGCACTAGAAATCTTAAAAATCAGAAAGAACAGACACAATCCTATAGAAACTTGAACAACACACTGCAAAAGAAGATATTCATACCACCAATGAGTCCAAAAGAAAAGGTGCTCAAATAAAATCATAATTAGATCCTATCTTCCATATGACTAAAAGCAAAACAAATGGCTGGAAATGCCAAGTGTTGGAAAGACTGTTGGGCCACTCTTTTTTTTTTTTTT